>NC_133113.1:6789213-7094793 GCF_022965805.1 Primulina eburnea
TATCTGTACTCTAACCAGTACTAAAACTTGACACCGTACACTTGCGGTAGGAAAACGCGCAACAAGTTTTTGGCGCCGTTGCCGGGGAGTGTCAAATTTGAATTTATATCAGTATTGTTACCAATTAGTCTAGATTTTAATTTAGAGCTTTTATTTTTCTTTTATCTTATATTGATTAAGCGTTTTATTTTTCTTCGTGTTTGACAGTGTATGCTAAGATCGCAAAAATCAGACTTGCTTATTTTTTATCCGGAGATCGAAAGAACTGCGAGAAGATTAAGAAAAGCAAGAAGAGAAGAGATCCAAGCAATGGCTGAGAACAGAGAAAATGACAGACGCGACCAACCAGAGGCGATTCCTATAAGAGATCACTTCAGACCAGTGATCAGCAATCATTACTCTGGGATTGCAAGAGGGACAATCAACGCCAATAATTTCGAATTGAAGCCCGCTCTAATCAATATGGTGCAGCAAAACCAGTTTGCGGGAACAGCCACATCTGATCCTCATGTTCACCTGAGAACTTTCTTGGAGATAACGGACACGGTAAAGATTAATAATGTTTCTGATGATATTATTAGACTGCGTTTGTTTCCGTTTTCTCTCAGGGATCAAGCACGAGGATGGCTACAATCGCTTCCCTTGGGAAGCATCACGACATGGCATGAGCTAGCCACAAAATTCTTAGCGAAATACTTTCCCCCTGCAAAATCTGCCCAGTTCAAGATTGAGATCAGCACGTTTAGGCAGACTGAATTCGAGCAATTGTATGAAGCATGGGAAAGATACAAGGAGCTGTTGAGAAAGTGCCCAAACCATGGCTTCGAAGACTGGGTGCAGATTGAGTTATTCTACAACGGTCTAAATGGGCAAACAAAAGGAACAGTGGATGCTGTAGCTGGTGATACGATCTTTGCCAAATCTCCGGAGCAAGCTTATGACTTGCTCGAACAGATGACAATAAATAGCTACCAGTGGCCGTCAGAAAGGGCAGGAGTAAAAAGGACAGCTGGAATTTATGTTGTGGATCCTATTACGTCACTCACTGCTCAGGTATTTGCATTGACCACTCAAATAGCCGCGATGAACAAAGTGAGTACATCTGAAATAGAGGGTCCATCGATGGTTGCTGAAGAACTATCCACCCCTGAAGAAGCACAATATATCAACAACAGAAATCAGGGTGGATATGGAGGATATAGAGGTAACCCTCCCCCTAACACTTATCATCCTGGATTAAGAAATCACGTAAACTTTTCTTATGCAAACAATAAAAATGTGTTGAATCCTCCACCGGGGTTCAATACATCAAAGGGGGAGGGAAAGCCTTCATTTGAAGATTTGGTAGGTACATTCGTTGCTGAGTCTGGAAAAAGGATGGCGAGAACTGAATCTCGTCTTGACAATATGGAGACTCACATGGGAAACATGGATGCCACAATGAAATCTTTGGAAACGCAAATCGGACAGTTGGCCAATGCTCTAAAAGATCAGAACAAGGGGCAATTTCCCAGTAACACAGAGGTGAACCCAAAAGAGTAGTGCAAGGCAGTCACTTTGAGGAGTGGGAAGGACTTAGAGGTACAGAGTCCCAAAGAGAGAGTGGACAGTGAGAAGACAGTTGAAGAAAGTGAAGTGGAGGGATCCACGGCTGAAATCAAAGTTGAACCACCTCCAGTGTATAAGCCGACTCTACCCTATCCTCAGAGATTCAAGAAGAAGAATTTAGATGATCAGTTTGCAAAGTTCTTGGAAATTTTCAAGAAGATACACATCAACATACCATTTGCTGATGCTTTGGAGCAAATGCCGAATTATGCAAAGTTTATTAAAGATGTGATGTCTAAAAAGAGGAAGTTGCAAGAGTTTGAGACAGTGAAGCTTACTGAGGAGTGCAGTGCCATCCTACAAAAGAAATTACCACAAAAATTGAAAGATCCAGGGAGTTTTACTATTCCTTGTTTTATTGGTGGTTCTCATTGTACTAAAGCTTTATGTGATTTAGGAGCAAGTATTAATTTGATGTCATTTTCTATTTTCAGGAAATTGGAGCTTGGAGAAGTTAAACCAGCTATTATCACCCTACAGCTTGCAGACAGAAGTCTCACGTATCCGCGTGGGATCGTCGAGGATGTACTGGTAAAAGTGGATAAGTTTATTTTTCCTGCTGACTTTGTGATTTTAGATATGGAAGAAGATCATGATGCTCCATTGATCTTTGGGAGACCATTCTTGGCGACTGGAAGGGCATTGATTGATGTTCATAAGGGTGAACTCACCTTGAGAGTTGGTGGAGAAGAAGTTATTTTTAACATCTATCACGCCATGAAGGGATCGAATGAGGTAAGCACTTGTAAAAGCATTAATGTTATAGACTCATGTATGTCTCTTGATTTTGCAGGAATGAGGGATCCCTTGGAGAGCTGTCTGATAGGTGCGGCAGGAACTGTTGATGAAGATAATTGGGAAGTGAAAGAGCAATTGGTGGCTCTTGAAGCACTACAAAAAGAAAAGAGAAAAGATGCACCGCACGAGGAGTTGGATGTAAATGAGAAACTAGAGGCAATACCACCTTCCCCTGAGTTGAAAGAGTTGCCAAGCCACCTGTGTTATGCTTTTTTAGGTGAGAAGTCGACGTATCCGGTAATTATCTCTTCCTCCCTTTCGTGTGATGAAAAAGATAAATTATTAAGAGTGCTGAGAGAATACAAAACTGCTTTAGGATGGTCGATATCTGATATTAGGGGAATTAGCCCCACTATATGCATGCATAAAATTTTGATGAAGGAGTCGTATACTCCTTATGTGGATCACCAGAGGAGGTTGAACCCAGCAATGAAAGAGGTTGTGAAGAATGAGGTACTGAAATTATTAAATGCTGGTGTAATTTATGCTATTTCTGATAGTAGCTGGGTATCTCCTGTACAAGTAGTACCAAAAAAGGGTGGAATGACAGTGGTAAAAAATGAAAATGATGAATTAATATCTACTCGTACTGTAACTGGTTGGCGAGTATGCATTGATTATAGAAAGTTGAACAATGCCACACGAAAAGATCATTTTCCATTGCCTTTTATTGATCAGATGCTTGATAGACTTGCAGGTTATTGTCACTACTGTTTCTTAGATGGTTATTCAGGTTATAACCAAATTGCTATAGCTCCGGAATATCAGGAGAAAACAACATTCACATGCCCCTATGGCACGTTTGCCTTTAGGGGGATGTCTTTTGGGCTATGTAATGCACCTGCCACTTTTCAGAGGTGTATGATGGCCATATTTGCAGACATGGTGGAGGAGATAATGGAAGTCTTCATGGACGAATTCTCGGTATTTGGCTCGTCATTTGATCATTGTTTACATAACTTATCCCTTGTTTTGCAGAAGTGCCAAGAAAAGAACTTAGTTCTTAACTGGGAGAAATGCCACTTTATGGTCCAAGAGGGCATAGTCCTTGGACATAAAGTGTTGTCTCGGGGATTAGAAGTGGACAGAACCAAGGTGGTTGTCATTGAAAAACTTCCTCCACCAAAGAACATCAAGGGAATAAGGAGCTTCCTCGGACACGCGGGGTTTTATCGTAGATTCATTAAAGATTTTTCTAAGATCACTAAACCCCTGTGCAATTTACTTGAAAAGGAGTCGAATTTTATATTTGATGATAATTGTTTGCAGGCATTCGAGAAGATAAAAATGACATTGGTGACTGCACCAATTATGATAGTGTCGGACTGGGAGCAGCCCTTTGAGCTGATGTGCGATGCAAGTGACTATGCAGTAGGTGTAGTGTTGGGCCAGAGACGTGATAAATTCTTTAGATCAATCTACTACGCCATTCGTACCATGGATGCGGCACAGCAAAACTACACAACTACCGAAAAGGAGATGCTTGCAGTAGTATTCGCCTTTGACAAGTTCAGACCCTACTTGGTAGGTACAAAGGTAATCGTTTTCACTGATCATGCAGCTATCCGATACTTATTTGCCAAGAAGGACGCAAAGCCACGCTTGATAAGGTGGATCTTGTTGCTCCAAGAGTTTGATTTTGAAGTAAAGGATAGGAAGGGATGAGAAAATCAAGTGGCTGACCACTTTTCAAGACTTGAGCTAGAAGAGAAGGAAGAAGAGGGAGCCATACAAGAGACATTTCCAGATGAGCAGCTTTTTGAGGTAAACTTTGTACTTCCTTGGTTTGCTGACATTGCTAATATTTTGTCTTGTGGAACCCTTCCCCCAGATATGAGCTACCATCAGAAGAAGAAATTCGTCCATGATATAAAGTTCTTCTATTGGGACGATCCGTTCGTGTATAAGAGATGTGCTGACCAAGTGATTAGGAGGTGCGTGGAAGGTCTTGAAGCACAACAAATTTTGGAGAAATGTCATTCTTCACCATATGGTGGACACTTTGGAGCGTCACGAACAGCGGCTAAGGTATTGCAATCCGGTTTCTACTGGCCTAGTTTGTTTAAGGATAGTTATACCTTAGTAAAATCATGTGATAGGTGCCAAAGGTTAGGAAACATCTCTAGGCGTCACGAATTACCACTGACAAATATTTTGGAAGTGGAACTTTTTGACGTTTGGGGCATAGATTTCATGGGACCTTTTCCCCCTTCCTCTGGTTATTCTTATATTCTGTTAGCTGTTGATTATGTGTCGAAATGGGTGGAAGCAATCGCCACCAGTACTAATGACTCTCATGTTGTAGCGAAATTCGTATAGAAAAACATTTTCACCAGGTTTGGAACACCGAGAGCCATCATAAGTGACGAAGGTACGCATTTTTGCAATAGAATTTTCAACTCACTATTGGCCAAATATAATGTGAAGCACAAGGTGGCACTAGCATATCATCCGCAGTCGAATGGACAAGCTGAAGTATCCAACCGGGAAATTAAGCAGATACTGGGAAAGACTGTCAACACAAACCGGAGGGATTGGGCTATGAAGTTGGATGATGCGCTATGGGCTTATCGGACTGCATTCAAGACGCCTATTGGGATGTCTCCCTATCGGCTGGTATTTGGAAAAGCATGCCATCTACCATTGGAGTTGGAGCATAGGGCATTTTGGGCTGTGAAGAAGTTGAACTTTGATTTGAAAGTGTCTGGCGAGGTTAGAAAACTACAATTGAGCGAGATGGACGAATTCCGAAATGATGCATATGAGAATGCCAAGATCTACAAAGAACAGACTAAGAAGTGGCATGACAAAATCATAGTTCGAAGAGAGCTCAAACCAGGACAACAGGTACTGCTGTACAACTCTCGTCTGAAGTTGTTCCCTGGTAAGCTTAAGTCGCGATGGTCGGGGCCATTTGTTTTGGAAACGGTGTCGCCCTATGGAGCTGTCGAGCTAAAGTGCAATGATGGAAGAACCTTCAAAGTGAATGGACAACGGGTTAAGCCCTACTATGGAACTGAAGTAAGGAATATCGACAGTTACAAGTTGATCTGATCAGACAGGGTACAATCGGGCTGTCGACGTTAAACCAAGCGCTGTGTGGGAGGCAACCCGCATTTATTTATTTTCGCAATCGCTCGGCTTCATTATTTCATTTCAATTTCATAGTTAATATTTTTAATTTTTTATATTTAAGTTTTAATTTGAATCATTTTATTTTTGCAGGTTATTAATTTTTTTTTTTTAAAAAAGGTAGAATACAGAGGCATGCGCGCCCCAGCGCCAACTCTCACGCGACCGCGCGCATATCATTACCGAAGGAAACCAATGGCGCGCGCGCGGCAGTGCCATATTACGCGCGATGGCGCGCACTCATATATTGGCAAAATCCAATGGCGCGCGCGGAAGCGCAACATCTCGCGCAGCAGCGCGCGCAGGAACAGTGGGCAGAACCCGAGAGCAACGCGCGACCGAGCAAAATCTCGCGCTACAAAGCGCACCCCGAACACTCTGAAGAACAAAAGCCAGCGCGCGGCAGCGCCATAACTCACGCCACTGCGCGCACACAAGCATACGCGGAATACAGAGGCTTGCGCGCGGTAGCGCGCAGATCTTTTTTTTTAAAAACCCTACCCCCGATTTTTTCACACACAACACACTCTCACCCACTCAACAGCTGCCTCCCTC
Source organism: Primulina eburnea (assembly GCF_022965805.1). NCBI lineage: Eukaryota > Viridiplantae > Streptophyta > Magnoliopsida > Lamiales > Gesneriaceae > Primulina > Primulina eburnea. The sequence goes on from NC_133113.1 coordinate 6,795,307, forward strand.
TAAAATTTCCTCTCCTCCATACACTTTCCTCTCAAAAATCCATCTCCCCACCAATCCATCCTCTTCCCCTTACACAAATCATCTACAACCTCTCATAAAACACAACCCTCCACCCCCAAAACTCTCCCTCATCACAAAATCTCCTCCTCACCATCACACCTCTAAGCCGCCGCCGCCTCTCAGCTAGCCGCCGCCGCCGCCGTCTCCTGCCGCCGATTCTCATCTCAAATTATTTTCTTGAAGGGTACCTTTCTTCCTCATTATTATTGTTTGGCGTCAATTTTCAGAACTCAAGCTTTGTTGGTGGCATTGTGCTCTTTATTTGTTGATTATTGGTGTGGATACAAATTGTTGAAAATTATGCCGCCTCGAAAAAAATCAAAGGACGGGGCTTCCTCGTCTCGTTCCTACAATGCTAACAAATTTTGGAACGAGGAAGCCTTTCGGGTATATGAGAGCACCGTGTCTCGATCTATCATTCCTGAAAGAGGGCTAGATATGACCCACCTTGATTGTAATATAATTGCGGAAGTTGTGCCACGTGGATGGGTAGATATAGCACAATCCCCGCCAGACGCCGTTATACCCGTAGTCCGTGAATTTTATGCGAATTTGAGAATCAAACATGAGGAATACGGTGTCTTGGTGAGAGGGCAACTCGTTTTTTTTATTCGGCCACCATTAATGAAATCTACAATTTGCCGGAGTTTGATAATGACGGGTACACAGAGTTGATCACTGGGATGTGGACTATGATCAGATTATAAGGACCTTATGCATCGAGGGTGCAGAGTGGCGATTGAATCAGGGCTCCCCGGTTACGCTGAAGAAGTCTGATCTACGTCGTGACCCACGCCACTGGGCATCTTTTATTCTCTCACGGATCATGCCCTCCTCCCATCAGACTGAAATTACAAAAGACAAAGTGGCGTTGATTTACGCCATCATGACTGGGCGAACCGTCGATCTTGGGAAGCTCATTCACAGCTATATCATGCGTGCTGGCACGGGACTCATGACCGTCAGCCTCCCTTGTGCACATACTATCACCGCCTTATGTCTTCATGCCGGTGTGCAATGGGGCGCCGATGAACAGGTCTTGAAAGCCAAGGGCCCAATCACAGTATTTGAGGTCGAGCGTTCGCGCTTTAGCGACGAGATAGAACGACAAGAGGCTAGGGCAGCTTATAATAGGAAGGCCAGAGCACGCTAGCCGCCACCACCACCTTCGATCCCTCGATCAAGTTTGGGAGATCGCATGTTCCGACTGGAACAGGATATGCGGGTCGAACGCCAAGAGCAAGCTGAACACCGACATACTACTGGTGTCTTCATGTCTTTCATGATGGACTTCACATCAGTGCTCGCCCGGCGCTTCCCACCTACTGGACCCGCATATGTTCCATACCCACCACATCCAGTCTGGCCATCATAGTATCCACCACCAGAGCTTTCACCACCGCAGGACATGGATGAGGATGAGAATGCCGACAATACTGGGAATGATGATTCAAGCCCCGAGTTCTGACACTTGGGAGCGAGGTATGTGTTGTCATGTTTTTCATTTCTATACATTGAGGACAATGCATACGTTAAGTTTGGGGGGGGTGCAATTGCTTTGTTAGTTAGTTTTTTATTTATTTATTGTGTATTAGAATTTGTTAGGTAGCGTCATGGATAAGCAAAATGTTTGACCAATGATGAAAATTGAATTGCGATCCTGAAATAATATATATGTGTTCATGATAACCTCGGAGTCACAATTATTTTGCACGGTCGTGTTGTTGATACTGTCATTGCTCAGAGACAAGTTGCATGCCTATGATGCTAAATAGATGAGGGAGATCGGATTCTTGGTAAATCTTGCATGACATTGATTGACACTTTTGCAGACTTAGAAATGATCTAGGCAGTCTTTCACAACACCCTTGGGCCTGAGTTCTTTGTTTACTGCCAATTGTAGCCCTTTGAGCTTAAAAGTTAATTGAGATGCTTACTTTTTCTTCGTGCACCTAGTTCATATATCAGTTTGATAAAAAAAAATTGCATGTGACTGGTTTGTATGAGATAATTAATCGATTGAAGGTAATCTAGAACATGGTTGAGCATTTTTTGAGGCGAAATACGGATAATATGTGACATAGGAATGATTTAGGCGATCTTTGAAACCGCTGAGCCTTCGAGCCTACCAAATGAACATGAAATATCCCTAGTGTCCCATTTTGAGCTTACTAAAAATCAAGTAATGTGTGTCAATGACATACAACTAGCCCCCACTTGTATCTATTCTACATCCCACAACAACTACCTAATGAAGCTTATACACTTATTTTCCTACCTGATTTTGAGAGAAATAAATTCATTGGTGTTGTAGTGATTCAAAAGCTCTTTGAAAAGAAAAATAAAAATTGAAGTGAGCAAAGAGGGAGTTGAAAATAGAAAAAAAAAAAAAAAAAAGAAAGAGAAAAAGTTCAATCAAATGAAATATCAGGGAGATGAAGGATATGAATGAAAAGAAAACAATAAGTGGATGGTGAATGAAAAAGAACATGAAAAAGAGTGAAATTGATGAAGATTTGATTATTTCTCTCAAATTTTGAATTTCATACCTTTATTGTAGCCATGAGCCATAGCCTGACGTTACAAGCTTACAAGACCTATTAACCTTGTCACATTTATCCAATGTACTAGTGGAGAAAAGCTGTTCAAGTCAAGCCTATGGATACCTGAAAAACATTGCCATCAAGTTAAACTTTAATCACTTGCATGCGAACATCTCAATGGGTGATTTCTTCTTTGGTTAATTTTTTTGTTGAATATCTAGTGAGCCAATAAATCACCGATAAAGTTCTTTGTGATCTATGAATGTGAAATTGTATTTTAATGAATTGTGAGTTTCACTGAGCTGATGATCTCTTGAGTCTGTAAGGCGAATGGGTATAACAACTCCATGTGAGCATTCGATGGGGTAAACGAACATTGACTTATCACACACACACGTGACTCTTGGGAAATCGTGAATTACATTAAAATAGATAAGTCTGAGGCCAATATCACTTTTTGCAAATCCATGACTGCTAAGAGTTTCATTATTTGTTATTTGACTTCCGGTTTTTATTCTATTTTGCTCGGGACTAGCAAACGTTCAAGTTTGGGGGGTTTGATAAGTGCAAAATTTGTACTTAAATTATATTAGAATCCAATTTGAATTATGCTTGTTTCGAACAGAATTATGCGTTTTTTGGTTTGTTTTTGTTGTCATTTCTGGAATGGTGAAAATCGCAGACACAAAGCCAAGAACCAAGAAAACACCCGTGGACAGCAGCTTGCGCGCCCCAGCACCACAACTCGCGCCACTGCGCGCACATTGATGCAAGTCGTCAAACCCGAGAGCAGCGCGCGATAGCGCGACTTCACACGCAGCCGCGCGCTCGCAGCATCAACCAAGACCAGAGATAAGTGTGCGCCCGCGCGATATTACGCGCACCCGCGCGCACGCATGCACGGCCAGACACAGCAACTAGCGCGCGTCCGCACGACTTCTCGTGCCACCGCGCGCGCGCCGCGTCCAGAAAGAGTATAAAAACGTGATCGCTAGGTCAGATGAAGGGGGGGCCGTTTTTGGACGAAAAAACAGAGAGAAGGCACGGAGCGCATACACGAGACGAAGATTCAGAGGGCGAAGAACAGTCACAAATACGAAGAACGACAGATCTGGAAACAAAGACGACACTTCGGATTTGTTATCTTTTCCTTTGTTTCTTTACTTTATGGTGTGTCGATGCCTAGAACTACAAATATGTCTTGGCTTCTCTTGGATTTCGTGATGAACTAAACTTCCATTCTAGAGAATGACGTAACTCTGTTGATACGATGATTTGACACCGTTGTTTATTTGATTGAAGTCCGCTTTCGTTTAATTGTGTTCTCTGTGTTTAATGTACTGCAATTTAATGGCCATAAATTGTTTGTTGTTTGATTAATCTTATAACTCGGGAGAGGGACTAGGATTATAGATCATTAGAGACACATCGTTAAATGTTTATAGCGTTCGGAAGGCGTATAACTTTAGCGAGGCTTAGTAAGAACATTGTTTGCATTTATCTATGAAACGTAGATTCTAATTAGGAATAATTGAATCGAAGTTGATAGATACACTTTATTCGTCACTTGGGAAAGGGGGAATAAAACAATCTAAGTGTTCTTGGCCATTAATTGATTGGAATTCAGGAATATAAATTAAACTGTGAATAATTATCGTGGAAACTTTGTGAAATCATTTCTCTAGATATTTTCTCTCATTATTATCTCTCAATTCGGTGACTTAATTAATTCATTGTTTTCAGTTAATTCATTCAAACAAACCAACCGTTTATTCAATTTCTCTAAATAAAGTTGAGACTATTTTAATTACAAGAATTGATATACAATTTTACGCACACTCCTCGTGGGATCGATATTTGTACTCTAACCAGTACTAAAACTTGACACCGTACACTTGCGGTAGTAAAACGCGCAACAGGCACTATCAAGCATTAAATATGTCGAGTTCCAACGAGTAGACATATCCAATCGCAAGCCAATACTAGTATCAATGCTACCGACTGCTTGTACACATTCTTGAAACTTCTTCATCCTAGTCTCCGAACCTTTAACATACTTGACCGACTCTCTAATTTTATTCAAAGCAACAACAGCAATTTTCAAACCTTCTTGGCAATTAGATTCAATATATGAGCAGAACAACGAACATGAAAATACTCACCGTCACACAATAAGCTATCATGCGAAGAGAGTTGCTCTTTTAAATTAACTTGCATGTTGTCATTACTAGATGCATTATCCAATGTCAAAGAAAAAACTTTTTTCTCAATTCCCCACTCCTTCAAAAATTCAAATAATTTTGCTGCTAATTCAACTCCTGAGTGTGGTGGAGGCATATGAGAAAAGCTAAGAATTTTACTATTCAACTTCCAATCATTATCAACAAAATGAGCAGTCAAGCAAATATAACCCTCACTAGTGCACGACGTCCATAAATCCGAAGTTAAACAAACTCTATTCTAAATAGTAGGCAAAACATGCTTAAGTTTCTTTTTTTCCCTCAAATAGATTCTTTTAATATCACAAACAAGAGTGTTTCTAGAAATACAAGGAACATCGGGATTTATGTATTTCATCCAAGCTCTAATACCATCATACTCAACAAACGAAAATGATAAATCATGTCTAATGATTGCACAAGCCAATAATTCACGTGCAATTTTTTGGTCTATTTTCTTAGACCTCATCTTCCCATCTTGATCAAGAATCATTTGTCCTACATCATGGAACTTCAATTTGCTACAAGTTTTCTGATGACGCCACAACGTAGAAGTTCCATGCTGTTTAGTCCCACATTGATATTGTTTTTTACATCCCTTACATTCAGCTTTATCTAAACCATCAATCCCTTTGATTTTCTTAAAATACATCCAAATATCAGAAGTTTCTCTACGTCTTTTTGGTTTAGTTGAACCCTCATCATTCTTAGGATTTTTCAGTTCATCAACATCCACATCAGCAGTTGGAGTTTGAGAAGAAACGTCCATTTCAACAATGAGTGAGTTCATATGGGGAAGTGCAAGTACCTGCTAAAACCGTATCCAACAATTCTTTTCAGGCTAAGTCATACATCTTGCCCTTATCGTATCATCAACAAAAAATGGACTCCTCTAATCCTGGTTTTTTAAAAAAAACCTCCAAGATATGTACTCAAAGATTGTAAGAATCGACACAGAAGGCTATGAAACTATAAAGATTGAAAATGTCAATCGAAATAAGTAAAAAAGTGCATGCCTAGAGTCTGAGATCTTCAAATCTTATTAAAACATCATGATCCAAAAATTATAAATATCAATAGTAAAAGCGGGGAGAAAATTCCGAAACAGAACACATCCCAATTTTTGTTTCTTAAAACCTTAAATGTCTCCTGTTATTTCAGTTTTTTGTACATCATTTATAAGTTAAAATATATTAGTTGATATTATAATTAACAAATAATAAATAGATCAACAAATATCCTCCGTAAGGCATCTCAATCTTTTAAAAACTCTTCGAAATGTTTCGATGATTCACAAAATCTTCATTCCACCACAATTCTTTTCACCCTGCGTAGCCCAAACCTAAATAATAAAACATCATTTCATGGAATACCTTTAGATGGATCAAGACTCCGAAGTCATTGGTGCACTAGGCCGCTGAGGAGTGAGGGCGCTCTGGAACAGTGGAGAAAATTTAGGTTTCTCGGTAGAATACTAGAATTAGAGTTAGACTATTGTCTATTAGTAAATAATTTTTTTATTTAACCATGGGCCATGGGCTAACCCGAGCCCAACGGGTTAGGCCCAATTCAACCCACAGCCCGAGCGGCTGGGCCCGTTTAGGCCCGAATTAAAATGGGCCAACAAAATCAAAACCCAACCCATTAAATTTTCTTGTCGGGCTGGGCCAAACCAGCGGGCCCAGCCCATATTGACAGCTCTATTCATTAACCATGTCATAAAGAGTCGTAATAAGTTCCTCTCTAGTAAAATCAGTTGAGTTAAAGTCAAATACATGTTGGCTGTTTGATTGAACTTCTGTGTCATCAGCCATCAGGCACTTTACTTCTTCCTCATCTTCACTATAGCTGCAAGAGGTTTCTGGTTCTGACTCTTCGCTCTCAATCTCTGCCCAATTGGCTTTGCTATCCTCAGCTACGAGTACTTCATGCTTCTTTCTGTAAGGCTTCTTATCGTCCTTAGATCTCCTCTTATGCTCATATACTTTCTTTTTTCTATCAGTTGAAACTTGACTATCCTTTTTAGGCTTGGGACAGTCAGCAATAAAATGACCAGGTTTGCCACAGTTGTAGCATGCATTGGACTCTTCTCTGGAATTGTTTCTTTGGTACTGCTTCTGAAAATTCCCTTGATTCTTCCTCATGAATCTCTCGAATTTCCTGATGAACAATGACATGGCGTCATTGCTTAATTGATCTGCAGCTTTCTCAACTGAACCAGTTGGTTCTGATCTTACAGCAGTTAAGGCAGTGGTTGCTGCTGGGGTAGATGGTTCTCCTTCTCGAGTTTGCAGTTCAAATTCATATGCTTTTAAGTCAGCAAACAAGTCATGGAGTTCAACTTTGTTCAGATCTTTAGACTCCCTCATAGCCATGGTTTTCACATCCCATTCTTTGGGCAGACCTCTGATAACCTTCAATGCTACTTCTTTATTGGTATACTCTTTTCCAAGTGCATTCAGTTTGTTGATGATGCAGCTGGTTCTTTCATCATATTCATGCATTGTTTCTCCAATTTTCATTCTGATGTTATCGAACTTTTGTACAGCAACAGATAGCTTGTTTTCTTTGGTTTGTTCATTGCCTTCGCAAAGCTGGATTAATTTCTCCCAAATTTCTTTGGCTGTTTTGCACATCTTGATTTTACTGAACGTCACTTTGTCCAGTGTTTTGTACAGTATGTCTTTTGCTACATTATCCAAATTGGCTTTTCTCTTGTCTTCAGTAGTCCATTCATCTCTGGGCTTTTCAATACGGTGAGGTGCCCCATCTGTGATTGCAATTGCTGTGTTAGCTTTCAAGATCTTCATGGGTCCGTCAGTTATAACGTACAACATGTCATCATCTTGTGCAGCTAGATGAGCCTGCATCCTGATCTTCCAATCGTCGAAATCTTCTCTGGAGAACATAGGAATCTTGTTGAATGAAGACATAGTGAGCAATTTGAGTATAGATATTCTTTGAAAGGATATGACTTGCTCTGATACCACTTGAAAGGATCGGTGAATCGGGTGAAGAGTGTTTAGAAGGGGGAGGTTGAATAAACATTGCTCAATTAAAATAATTCTTCAACAAACTGATTTCAGTTGTATTACAAACTGAATCTAAAATATCCCGTCGGTCAATAACAATCAGTTAAACTGAATCAACAGTTGCGGAAAACTAACTGACTGAAAGATAGAGTATCTAACTGAAAATAATAACTGAAAGTAATAACAACACAATTTGTTTCTGGATGTTCGGAGACTTGAATAACTCCTACGTCACCCCTTCTATCACGCAGATAGGATTTTCACTAAAAGACTTTGATCAAATACAAATCAGTGTACTGACCCACTTCAGTTTGGACTTATCACTTTGCCAATACTGAAACTCTTAGTATACAACACTTTTACAGATCGTAACTGATCTTAGCACAACTTAGAAAATCTATCAATCGATTACAAAGTGCTATGAAAGCTCAAAAGCGTAGTCTAGAATACTACTGATATAACTGATAAGCGTGAGCTTGATTTCTGAATGTAATTGGATATTTTAGCAGCGTAACAGCAAGTAAGATAACTGAGAATGCGATCTGTCTTCAGCTGCTGCCTTCGACTATTTATAGGCTTCCCTCTCAACGGTAACATTAAAGATATTTGAATATTCTAACCGTTGATTGCCACGTCGATATATCCTGACAATAGTACACTGTTCATTTCTGAAATGCGGCGAGCCACTACCAGTTGCAGATAGCTGTACTATTTGTTGATTGTCACTTTCAACTGATGACGTGTACAGCTGAGAGATCAGCTGGTAAAGATCAGTTGACGATGAAATAGACTTCAGTTGTAGCGTTCAGTTGACTGATGACGTGTTCAGTTACGTCGATCAGTTAGTCCAATTCAGTTGCTGGATTCAGTTGGTAAATCTTTTGACAAACGCCGGAATTTCATTTCCAACACACTGTATGTTCTTGTTGCCTTCATCTTCAATGTCATCTACTAAGATTTTGCAGGAAAATAATTTCCACTTCCCCACGCCCTTGACTCCTCTGTTAAAATAGTCCTTAGCATGAAAACAAACTTCCACCTCCTCACCATGTGACTCCTCTACTAGGTGATGCCTGAGCAAGAAAATAAAAGTCTCATCTCATCATCTTATAACTCCTCTGCTAAGTCGGACCTTAGTAGGAAAATAAAAATTCTCGCCTTTCATCCTCTAAATCCTCTGCTAGGCGATGCCTTAACAAGAAATAAAAAATCTCCACCCTCACCCTCTAACTCCTCTGTTAGGCGACGCCCTAGCTGGAAAATAAAATTTTTCTCCTCCCAAACTCTGATCGCCTTAGCAGGAAAATAAAATTTTTCTCCTCCCCACCTCTGCTCCTCTGCTAGGCGATGCCTTAGCAGGAAAATAAAATTTTTCTCCTCCCCACCTCTGCTCCTCTGCTAGGCGATGCCTTAGCAGGAAAATAAAAAATTTTCTCCTCCCCCCCTCTGCTAGGTGATGCCTTAACAAAAAAATAAATTTTTTCTCTTTCCCACCTCTGCTCCTTTGCTAGGCGTTGCCTTAGCAGGAAAATAAAAATTTTCTCCTCCCCATCTCTGCTCCTCTGCCAGGCGATGCTTTATCAGGAAAGTAAAAATTTTCCACCCTCACCCTCTGACTCCTCTGCTAGGCGACGCCTTAGCAGAAAAATAAAGATTCTCCACCCTCACCCTCTCACTCCTCTGCTAGGCGATGCCTTAGCAGAATAATCAAAATTTCACCTCGTCACCCTCTGACTTCTCTGCTAGGCAATACCTTAGCAGGAAAATAAAAATTTTCCACCCTCACCATCTAACTCCTCTGCTAGGCGATGCCTTAGCAGGAAAAATTTAAATCATATCATCTTAATAATACAACGCCACAAACTTAATATAAGAACTTGGATTTACTAAATAACAACGGATTACACAGGACAAATTCAAAAACAAAATACATCAACAATAAATTCAAGAGTAAATTTTCTGAGGTGGTAAGCATTCCAGGACCTCTTCAAAGCCTTTCCTTGCGTATCCTCCAAGTAGTAGGCTCCAGAATTAAGCTTCTCGATCGCTCTGAAAACACTCTCCCACTTTGGGTCATACTTTCACCTCTGCTCTTCTTTTACCTTCAACAGGACCAAGTCACCCACTTCTTCATTTCCTAATCATGTTAACCTCCACACACACTCTTTTTCCCTCCTCCCTCACTACCACTTCACAAAATCGACGCGCGATTCTTTGGTCCCGCACAAGACTCCAACTCCTTTTCCAACAGGAAACTTAAGCTTCTGATGATAAGTGGAAGCTACGGCTCTAAAATCCTTCAGGGCCGGCCATCCTAGAATTCCATTATGTGCTGATGGGGTATCCACCATGGTGAAGGCTATCATTTTTGTTATCCGCCGAGGATCAGTACCCAAGGATAGAGGAAGAACAATCTGACCCAAAGGCGGGATGACATGCCCTGCAAACCCATACAACGGGGTGGAGACCGACTCAAACTCAAACCCTTCCACCTTCATTCGATATAACGTGCTCTTGAACAAGACGTTTACAGAGCTTCCATTATCAATAAATATCCTTGCCACATCATAATTGGCAATGGTGACCGTCACTACCAAGGCATCGTTATGTGGAGTCACAACACCTCGGAGGTCTTCCGGCCCAAAGCTGATGACGGGATCTTGTGGTAAGTCAGCACCCGTAGATATTTCAAAGTTCTCCAACCTTCTCCCATGTGCCTTCCGAGCTCGCCCAAAGTCTCTATCAGTAGCACCCCTCGAGATCATATGAATCATTCCTCTCGTAGGGTAGTTATCCTCATTCATTCCCCTCCTCGGTTCGACGGGCTCATGAGGGACATCTTGACCTCGACCTTCCCCTCTCTGCTCCCCAATCCTCTGATTTATCCATGGAGGGCCTTGAACACGTTTAAAAGACGAGCGAGACCTCTGTCGACTCCTGGATGAGGAATCTTCTAGTCTATCCCACGAAGGCAATCTAGCACTACACTCAACCCTTTGCGACTTCTCCCACCTCCCCTCGGGCTCCCTCACTTCCATCACCTTGTCACGACTCTCATCCAGAGGAACATGGGATGAGAATTGTCCTCTGCTCCTAGCTTTATCATCCTTCCTCTTGCCCGCGTCTCTCTTCCTACCTCCTCTTTCCGCTCCCTCAACTCTACTTCTCCCAGGCCGCTGCTCCATCCTCTTATGCCGCTGGGCATCTTCAAGATTTACATATTTTTCCGCCCAAGATTACAGATCATCATAACTTGATAGATGTTTCTTCACTAATGATTTAAAGAACTCTCCTCCTCTAAGTCCCTGGGTAAAGGCACTTATCATGATGTTAGGAGTAACCGATGGTATCTCCAGCGTTGCGTTGTTTAAACGCTTGACAAACTCTCGCAAAGTTTCAGCTTCTTGTTGTTTCACCACAAACATGCTCAAGTAATTTTTTTGGTGCCTTTTGCTGCTAGTGAATCGGTGCAAGAAAGCAGCTGAGAAATCCTCGTAAGAGCATATGGAGTTGGGCTTCAAGGTATTAAATCATTGCTGGGCTGGCCTCACCAAAGTTCCCAGAAACACCCTGCACTTGACTCCATCTGAATACTGATACAACAGAGCTTTGTTCTCAAACCTCCCAAATGTTCTTCTGGGTCAGTATGTCCATCGTACTCTCCAACATTTGATTGTCGGAAACTTGAAGGAAGCCCCTCTTCCAAAATGGCGAGGGAAAAAGGACTTCCTTTCTTGGGCGCTACAGCTCTGTTTTCCAATTGCTGCCTCAACATCTGTATCTCCCTCCACATCTCCTCCATCTCCGGATTCTCCTCACTTGGGAGGGGTCATGTCTCCTCCACCCTACTCTGACTGCCCTCCACATTCTCCTCTCACTCCTGGCGAGTGGCTTGTTCTTCAGCAAACATAGATTCCTGGTTCTTTCTCATGGCCTCGTCTAATGTTTGGGTAATAAATCGGTCCAATTGTTCCAGGGTCAAGTTCCCCACGTTCCCATTGGGAGGGGGTTGCTCGGCCTCGGTCTCGTGATGAGGCTGTTCGGATCTTGCCTCCTGACGAGGTTGTTCGGCTCTTGTCTCTTGACGAAGTTGTTCCTGCCTCGTCTCAAGACGTGGTTGTTCCTGTCTCATCTCAACATAAGATTGTTCGGGTCCCATTGGAGGACGCGACGATGCTGTGTTAGTTCTTCTGCTCCCTATCCTGCCTACCATCTCTACGTCTCAACTCAAGTTTCCCACAGACGGTGCCAAGTGATACTCACGAAAAATTTAGGGTCCGATTCCAGAAAGTGTCACTAGTACAGACGCAGGTTGCAAAATTGTCCCGAGCCTGAAATCACGAATAAGACCGTTAGAAGGGGCCAATAGGGTGTCTTGGCGTATCCCCTCCGACGCTCAAGTTAGAGACTGAGGTTATATGGGGGGAGCAGCTAAGGGTGCTGCTTAAAACAATATAGCGAATCCATTAGCTGAACACTCAAACCTGGTATTTATAGGAGAATACATAGGCCTTTGATGGGCTTGTCTTCCATTTGGGCTAGGGATGAGCCAAGGGTAGTAGGTCCATCCATGGGTATCAAAAAAATTATTATTTTTCAGGAATAAACATATATAATAATTATGCACTGAACAAATTATAAATTTCACGACTAAATGATATAAGTCCCGTATATGTTCTCTCCTCTAAGGGTTGAGGCTAGGAATCAGGTATGTTCAAAATATATATTCCTATCATTAGTTCACAAAGTTCCAGTGATTCGGAAATAAAGCTTTTATAAATCATATTTTAAACACATATAATACATATATGTTGGTTAATTTAAAATATATATCTCGAGTTAAAACAAGAAACACACTTATTTGGTTGTTCTTGAATAATAAAAAAATTTAAAAGGATTGATTCAAAAATGGTTAGAACTTTGATCGATTGCAAACAATGCTTGGACAAAACTTCGACTCAATATTATTACAACACTTTTACTCTAAAATTTTGTAGAATTTTGTATCCCTTGGCAGCTAGTGAGGCTCGAAAAATTATGAAGTGTTTGATATAGTATTGTGTGATTTTTTATAGCTTAAGGTCCCTATTTATAGGCCTCCAAAAGTGAGCTGAAAGGTCATCCATTCATGACCATTTATTGCAGTTAAACGCCATTATTTTTCTCTTATGAGGGTTGTTACAAGTGTATGTATATTCAATTGAATATGTCCCTTGCAATTCTTGTGCTTAATTTTGCCATCATTTTTCAGGTTTTCACATTAAGTGTCAAAATAATCAAGCTCTTCAAGTTGACGATAACCCCTTGTTAGGATCGGTTTGATGGGTCAAAATGTTTAGAAGAGGAGGTTGAATAAACACTTAAAGATTTTTTGCTCTTTTCGAGATGATGAATCAGTTTAGTGATAAAATGAATTCAAGAATCTTGTTGTCGATATCAGGCAGTTAACTGGTAATGCGGAAATAAACTAACTGATAGATTGAATAATTAAGAAATAAATAAAATGCTGAACACAAAAGTTTTATGAATGTTCAGAGACTTCAATCGCTCCCACGTCACACCTTCTATCACAATGATATGTTTTCACTAAAAGACTTTGATTGATTATAGAAGCTGTAATAATCCACTTCAGTTTGGACTTAAACACTGTCAAACTGAAACTCTTAGTTTCTTACAATTTATCACTACACATATATATGATTGGTTGTTCCATACGGAGCTTTGCTCACCCCCAAGGGGGGCTGTTGTTGTCTTTGTGTGTAGACAATGACAGGTACTCCAGGATATCAGGAGACCGGAGATGGTACTTCTGGAGGGAGCCACAGCTTGGGCTGAGGTTTTATGTTTATGTTTTGTTCCCAGTATATATGTATATTACCGGGGCATGTCCCGAGGATATGATATGGTTGTATGTGATTGGTTTTGATTATGTGTGGGCATGTTTTATGAGTTGAGATTAAATACTATTTTTAGTATTATAAATCTAGAAGAAATGTTTTGGGCTCGTTGTAAAGAAATTTTATAATCGTTTTCCGCTGTGTTTAATTAACTCTAATCAGATTGCCTTGTAATAACGATTAGGAGCTAAGGGCCCCACAATATCCCTCCAAGAATATTTGATATCAAACCATTTCAAATTCAAAAGGGAGCAAGACTTACTCATGCCATTTGAATCCCTTTTATATTGCAACTCCCCTTCATTCTCCTAACCATATTTCCCCCTCCTCACCACAGAAATTCAGAGAGGATTCAGAGCTAAAATCGTGAGCCTCATAGCAAGATTAATAGAGAAAAAAATCGAGTAGAAGGAAGGAAGGAAGATCACTCCGTCTCCTCCGCGCCGCGTCGTCATATTCGTTCGTTTTCTTCTCAAAACGAAACCAAGGAATGTATATGTTTTCATTTGCTCTTAAATCAATACATATTAGTAATTTAAACAACATACTCATGATTTTATTCAAGAAAAAACCGAAATTGTTCCATGCTATTTTCGAAACATGAAGTGCAGATTTCTTCGGCCCTCCTGTTCTTCACGGTTTGCTTGTTTCTTTGAGTACAGGTGGTTGTCTCATGTCCAGGCTCCCAAGGCTGCATCTAGACATGTACTAGGACATGTTAGGATCATATTGGTCCATTCATTCAAGCCCCATAACCGCTGGAAACCAGAAATGACAGCAACTCCCTAAACATGCCCCATTTGCATTCGATTTTTTGATTGCTGTCAAAGATTGATGGATCTGATCTTGGCTGCCCTAAGGGCTATAGCCATGGTTAGAACATCTCCTGGTGATGTCAGAGACATGACCAAGTCGCCTTTTTGAGGCTTGGTCCATGGTGGAATCGGTTTTTAAATGAAAGAAACAAGAACAGCCCCCCTTCGGCCCCTTCATTTTTACAGCAAGTGTAGTTCGATTTTGTGGTGTAGTGTGAATCTTGGTTGGCCTCTGGCCCATAGCCACGGTTCATACCATACCTCTTCATGTCTAATTTGTGCCATGGTCAATCAAATGACCACTGGAACGATCCATGACAGCAAAACGATAGCATTATCCCACGCGTGCAGCTTGTTGCTCTCGGCTGGGAGTATGGTCGCTTTTCGGGAGTGGTGCGAATGGTGGCTGGCCTAGGGCCCTTAGCCATGGTTCAAACCATTCCTTAGGATGTTGGTATGAGGTTCGGGTCGGTGGTTCAAGCTCCAATGGCCATTAGCCTCACAAAAGACGCAAGGAAACGCTCACGCACGCTGCTGTATTTTTGACAGCAAGTGCGCTGCGGTTCAGAGGTGCATTTCGGGTTCTTGGTTGGCTTTTAGCCCATGTCCTTGGACTGGACAGCATCGAGTTAAGAAGGTCATGTTTTAGTCCGTTCGTGATTCGGATCATTTTAGAGGTCATACGAGAAATTACGGTACGATGTGCCAAATTGACTCTCGAAAGAGCGTTTCATGTTTTGGCCTCGATTCACAAAAATTTCGGCCCTTACCATTTTAGGAGCATTATTTCATCATTTTAAATGTATTTTAATCATGAATAAATGAAGTTCGGTGTTGGTTCGGGTTGGCACGGAGTCATGATACGAAGTCGTTGGGCGTAATTGTCTCGTTTTTGGGATTCAATTACAAAGTTTGGTCAAGAAAATCATTTGCATATTTTTCATGTTAAATTTAGGTCGCAGCGAGCCTGGGAAAAATCCAACTCATGTGGTAAAATAATACATGATATTTAATTATGTCATTTAATTATATTACGTGCATAAAAATATAAAATATTCATTTTTGAGATTTATGCGATATTGCTTGTGGCCATTTCACTATCATGGGATTATTGTATCACCCGGTGGTCACTTACCGGTTCAGTTCAGTTCCACCCAGTATACTGTGGCCTTAGTCTGATCAGACAAACATTACTTCACCCGGTGGTCACTTACCGGTCAGTTCAGTTCAGTTCAGTTCAGTTCAGTGCAGGGGCCACTTGCGTAGAGCATAATCTCACCAAAAAATTATTACATGCTATTTCATTACAGGGCTCCAAGGAGCAAACATTTTTCACTATGATTTTCAGTTCAATTATGCACGTATTATAATTGTTCATGATAAGTTATTTTCACGTCATGCCTCATGACATGATATTTTTACTCACATGCAATTTTATTATATTATTTACTCGTTATTTATGATATATGCATGCTGAGTCTTTAGACTCACTAGACTTGATTGTTGTAGGTACTGATGAGGTCGGGACCGAGGGCGGGGACCAGTGAGCTAGCTTGGGTCGGAAGTAGTGGAACCGGAGTACCTCATTTACAGCATTTACTATTTTTATGCTCAAATATTTTTATCAGTTGTTGGATTACTTTAACTTGTTATTTTGCGAACAATAATTTCTACCGCTGCTATTTTGAACATTAAACTTGATTTATCAGTTTATTTTATGAATGAGGCATTTTTATTATTTTAAAAAGAAAATTTTAAATTTTCCGCAAATTTTCAAACACGAATTTTCGAGCCATTATATATTCGGTCTATGTGGATTTTTCGTCATAAACGATAATCTAACGGTGATTTTGAGCGGTATAAAGCCCGTCTTGTAGGTGATGGCAGGTCTCAAAAGCAAGGTGTGGATTGTGATGAAACCTTTAGTCATGTGGTTAAGCCTGCTACCATTCGGGTTGTTCTAACCATTGCCTTATCACATTCTTGGCCAATTCACCAGCTTGACGTCAAGAATGCTTTCTTACATGGCCATCTCCATGAAACAGTGTATATGCATCAAAACCATTAGGATTCAAAGATCCCAAATATCCTGATCATGTTTGCTTGTTACAAAAATCTCTCTATGGCCTAAAACAGGCTCCACGGGCCTGGTATCAGTGTTTTGCAGACTGTGTCTCCTCCATTGGGTTTTCTCACAGCAAATCTGATCATTCACTGTTCATTTACAAGAAGAGTTCTTATGTTGCATATATTCTACTATATGTTGATGACATTATTCTCACAGCTTCCTCCAATAATCTTCGCAAGTCTATCACGTCCTTTTTGGCATCGGAGTTCGCCATGAAGGACCTTGGTCCACTGAGTTATTTTTTGGGGATTAGTGTTACCAAACATACGAATGACCTCTTTCTTTCGCAGCAACGATATGCCGAAGAGATAGCAGTGCAACAGGTTTGTCTTCACATGCATGATCCATAGAATGCGCATATGCATGCTCTTAAGCGCATTTTTCGCTACATTCATGGCACTCTTATGCTCGGCTTACATCTTTATACATCTCCTATTGACAAATTGGTCTCTTATACAGATGCGGACTGGGAAGGTTGTCCCGACACTCGCCGATCCACTTCGGGTTATTGTGTTTTTCTCGGCGACAACATCATTTCATGGTCGTCCAAACGTCAACCGACTCTTTTGAAGTCTATTGTCGAGGCCGAATACAGAGGTGTAGCTAATGTTGTTTCAGAGTCCTGCTGGATTAGGAACTTACTACTTGAGCTTCATTGTCCTCTCCGAAAAGCTACACTTGGCTTCTGTGATAATGTTAGTGCGATATACTTATCCGGTAATCACGTACAACATCAGCACAGTAAACATATTGAATTGGATATTCATTTCGTTCGTGAGAAAGTTGCACGTGGCGAAGTACGTGTCCTACATATTCCATCCTGATATCAGATTGCAGATATTTTCACCAAAGGTCTTCCGCACGTTTTGTTTGATAATTTTCGGGACAGTCTAAGCGTTCACTTACCTACCGCTTCGCCTGCGGGGTTGTGTTAGATAATACAATTCTTGTAGCCTAAAATCATGCTTGTACATTATTCTAGCAATATTCTAGGCTTAGTTTATGTTTATAATTAGCTTGATTATTGTACATATCTCTAGCCTTAATTTACATTTATACCTTGTATATTAACCCCATTCATGAATGAGAAGAGGCAGGGGATTAATCTCTATCAATGTGTCGATGCTTTTTTTTTCTACTACACCATTTTGTTGAGGCATTAAGGGCAAAGACTTTTATGTATCACAACCAAGTCTGAAAAAACAATTGACCCTCAAATTTGAAAAATCAGTGGCATTGTCTGTCTTAATAGCCTGAATTTTCTTTGAGAATTGGTTGTTCGCCATGAAAAAAAACCAGTTTAATCAATCTAAGTACATCTATTTTAGAATGCATGAGGTAAACCCATGTTTCTCGTGAGAAAATACCTTGTACAATTGTAAGTGGGGATGTGGAATGGTCCCCAAATGTCTATGTGGACTAGTTGGAATATGGAGGAGGACTTAGATTAACTAGCACATACAAATACTAATCTGCTATGTTTAGAAACATGGCATATGAGGCAGTGAGATAGTAAATCATGTTTGGAAATAAAAGGTAATAAATGCATTTTGATATGGACATATTTCCTTGTCTCTTTTGCCAAGTGTCAATATCCACACATTTACAAGGAGTATTAATAGAACAAGAATGCAAAATGTTTTACTGAAACATGTTAGATAACAAGGGAAATATATTACTGGTGTTTGACTTTTGAATTGCCTTTGGGTTGAAGTAATAGAGCCCATGCGTCTCCTTACCAATCCTCATCATTGTGAATTTAGACATTGACAAGATGATGAACTGAAAGTGGGCAATATATAGCACATTTTTAAGCTCAGTGGCATAAGATAATGAGGTTGTTCCTACTTGGTCTATGTCACGCCCCGAGACCGGGGTTAGTCGACATCGGCGTTGTTTATTAATCACACAATTAAAAACAACCAGCCTCGTAGCACAATATAAACCGAAAACAAGTTTATTTCATAATTTCTCAATAAAAACTCATGTCTTTACAACTGAAATAATGAATAAATTGCGGAAGCGTTTACAACTGAATAAACCTACTAGAATTCTAAAATCCTTGCAGCATAATTCTCGATATTTAAATAATTTCACCAGCCCCAAAATTGTTCAGATTCTTCCTCTTCAACCTGCTCTTCGGATTTATCTGGGGAAGGGTGTAAGGGGTGAGTATTTTGGGAAATACTCAGCAAGTGGGGGAAATTTGAATACCACAAAACATTTTATAACAATTTCGAATCATAACATAGCATGCTTTTCATAATCGTAACATCATATTCATAACACTGCGATTTTTCACCTTTCATGGTTTACTGATATCAGTCCCTAAGTTTTAATCCTCTAAGGGGGCGAGGCCATAAAACAGTTCTATCCCATTGTTAAGGGCCATATGTTGGAATTCTACCCATTTTCAGGAAATCCTCACAGTGCCAAACATAAACGTACCAAAATTTTGTAAAAACGTATAGAAAAGAAACGACGGTACTCGACCGTATTTTTAAACCAAAATCGAAAATTTCATATGCGTAAAAACCAAAGATTTAAAACAGCCCTCTTACCTTAAATTCTTGATGCAAAATTACGTGAATAATTAGGGTTGCTTGCACAGGGATTTCGAAATTCCTACTTCACGGGCTGGACGGCGGCAGCGCTTCGCTGTGTCGAAAATTCCTAGGGAGGCTAGAGGAGATTCTCGAAAATTTGGAGTAGAAAATGGTGTGATTTTCGAGTTATAGGGCCCTCCTATTTATAGGGGTTGGCTGTTATCCTGATCGAGTGATATCGCGTTTGAATTTGAATCAAATCTTTATCGAGAATCGTGATAAAATCGTGATAACGGGTGATATTCTAAATCTTTCATCTCAATCAAATCTCGAAAATATACACGATATTAATTTAAATTTATCCCAGATTACACCATCCTAGTATAATCAAATTATTAATCTGATATTAAACTGATATGATCACGATAATACAAAATCCCGGGTTTTACATCCCTCCCTCCTTATGGGAAGTTTCGTCCTCGAAACTTTGATTGACTTGGTCTATGAAGAGGTACGGGTATTGGTCCATCATCCTTTCTTCTAGCTCCCACGTGGCTTCTCTTTCCGTGTGGTTAGACCATTGCACCTTGACATTGGGGACGATACGTCGCCACAGTACTTGGTCCTTGGTGTCCACAATTCTAATGGGAACTTCTTCGTACTTCAGCTCTTCTCCCAAGTTACTTTCGATCATGAGCGGTTCTGGGAAAATCTTCGGCCCTGACCTTCAATTGGTAGTAGTCTTTTCTCAGGCCGAGTTTGGAGAAGTTGTAACTTCTTTAAGTTGATCGAAAAGATCGTCTATCATTGGAAGAAGATATTTATTCTCGATTGTGATCTTATTGAGTTCTCAATAATCTATACACAATCTCATACTTATATCTTCCTTATTCACAATTAGTACTTGAGTTCCTTATGGAGACGTACTCGGTTGAAATTGCTTCTTTTCTAGCAATTCTTCGAGTTGTTCTTTTGGCTCTTGGAGTTCAGTTGGCATCATTCGGTATGGTGCTATTGAAATCGGTGCAACGCTAAGAATCACATTGATTTGA
This sequence comes from Primulina eburnea, assembly GCF_022965805.1. Taxonomy (NCBI): domain Eukaryota; kingdom Viridiplantae; phylum Streptophyta; class Magnoliopsida; order Lamiales; family Gesneriaceae; genus Primulina; species Primulina eburnea. The sequence continues at coordinate 6,815,599 of NC_133113.1, forward strand.
ACTCAACCTCGTCGTCTGAGAATATCCTGAGAGTTCTTCCAGAAAAACGTTCTGGAATTCTCGCATCATTAGGGTATCTTCCAGCTTGAGCTCAATTTCTTCATGCACCTCGTTCACTATTGCTATGTAAATTTTTTTTTTTGCCTGATTTTATGGCTTTCCAAGTCTGGGAAGCAGAAAGAATGTATTTCTGTCTCTTGGCATTGCCATGAAACCTGATTTCTTCTTGGTTCACAGTTTGGATCTTGAAATTCTTACTCCGGCAATCTGCTATTGCACTGCTCTTAGATTACCAAACCATCCATACGATGACATTGAAATCTACCAAAGTACTTGGAATCAAGTCGGCACGGAATATATGCTAATAGATGATGATTTTATTTTATCTTGAAATTATCACAATTATTATCTCAAAACTTAAACCCATATAAAATCTTGGAACTTAACTCAATATCAATCTATACTCTACTGATTTAACTCCCAAAGATTATAACTCATTCGTCATAAAATAAAATCTTATTCAACCTTGTACGAAAAAAATTAATCCTCAATTAATTCTTGTTCTAAATCTTACTTGTACTAAACCTTACTTTTCTCGAGACCATTAGCTTAGAGAGCTCTACCACAACTATTTCTACTGAATGTCTTTCTCCTTTAATTATTCTTAGTACCGTAACAAAATTCAAAGCTTATTATACTGTCTTTTTCCTCAATACCAAACAATATCTTGTAAATTATTTTACATAATGTCGTAATGTACTGGTTATCCCAAAGTAATATAAATTACTAAACCTTAAGATATTGTCTCCCAATTCATTTAAACAAGATAACCCAAAATCATACATATTTAAAGTTAACGCTTAGCATTCTTAAGACCCCAAATTAACGTTTACACATTTAACTATTGCCCAAAATCAACTTCCATCTTGGAATATCCAAAACTTATTATAACTCTTATCTCAGATAGATACCATCCCAACAATATAGGTCAATACTAATAGTTTCCTTAATAAAATTCCATAAAAATCCGATAAGCACTACAAGAAACGCGTTGAACGAGATTTTTCGAGATATTTTCCAAAAAAAGAAAGTTTAGGGATTAACATATGGATTGAAAGATTACGTCGAGAGGGTTCCAGAACAGTTTACAGAACCGAATTCGAAGTTTCCTACGAAAAAAATCGAAGAACACATGCTGGCGGGTTGACTCGTTGACTCGTCGGGTTGACTCGCAGGAGTATGGTCGGAGAACGACGTGTGTCGGCGACGGCGTAAGGGTCACGGAACCGGTGGTGGCACGGCCAGACTCGGTCGGAAACTCACTTAATTTTGCCGGACCTCGCTCAAACTCGGTTGACTCACTTGAAATTGGGCGTTTTTTATTGGTTGATCCGAACTCAATTGATTCTTGGGAAAAGTTACCCATGGATATTAGATGGCTCAGGTAAAATTAATTGAAAATCGGAGCAGGATTGGTAGGGTAATTGGACAAAATAAATTTCGGGTTAGGATTCATACGCCAAATACGTAGATCTAAAATTCCCGTTGCATCCGAACGCGAAATCTGAAATTGATTGAGGGCCTTTGTTCGTCTCTTCAAGAAGATTCTGGAAATGGTCGCCGATCGAAGAAACACTACCGGAATCGGCCGAAATCGGAGGAAAACGCGGCGGCGCGCGTAGGGGCTGTTTGGCCGAATTTTTCGAATTTTTTTTTTTTCGAAATTCGATTTTTTTTTTTTTTGAAACTCGATTTTTCGATTTTTCCCACTCAGATTATGAACCTGGCGGCTCTGATACCACTAAAATGTCACGCCCCGAGACCGGGGTTAGTCGACATCGGCGTTGTTTATTAATCACACAAAAAACAACCAGCCTCGTAGCACAATATAAACCGAAAACAAGTTTATTTCATAATTTCTCAATAAAAACTCATGTCTTTACAACTGAAATAATGAATAAATTGCGGAAGCGTTTACAACTGAATAAACCTACTAGAATTCTAAAATCCTTGCAGCATAATTCTCGATATTTAAATAATTTCACCAGCCCCAAAATTGTTCAGATTCTTCCTCTTCAACCTGCTCTTCGGATTTATCTGGGGAAGGGTGTAAGGGGTGAGTATTTTGGGAAATACTCAGCAAGTGGGGGAAATTTGAATACCACAAAACATTTTATAACAATTTCGAATCATAACATAGCATGCTTTCATAATCGTAACATCATATTCATAACACTGCGATTTTTCACCTTTCATGGTTTACTGATATCAGTCCCTAAGTTTTAATCCTCTAAGGGGGCGAGGCCATAAAACAGTTCTATCCCACTGTTAAGGGCCATATGTCGGAATTCCACCCATTTTCAGGGAATCCTCACAGTGCCAAACATAAACGTACCAAAATTTTGTAAAAACGTATAGAAAAGAAACGACGGTACTCGACCGTATTTTTAAACCAAAATCGAAAATTTCATATTCATAAAAACCAAATATTTAAAACAGCCCACTTACCTTAAATTCTTGATGCAAAATTACGTGAATAATTAGGGTTGCTTGCACAGGGATTTCGAAATTCCTACTTCACGGGCTTGACGGCGGCAGCGCTTCGCTGTGTCGAAAATTCCTAGGGAGGCTAGAGGAGATTCTCGAAAATTTGGAGTAGAAAATGGTGTGATTTTCGAGTTATAGGGCCCTCCTATTTATAGGGGTTGGCTGTTATCCTGATCGAGTGATATCGCGTTTGAATTTGAATCAAATCTTTATCGAGAATCGTGATAACGGGTGATATTCTAAATCTTTCATCTCAATCAAATCTCGAAAATATACACGATATTAATTTAAATTTATCCCAGATTACACCATTCTAGTATAATCAAATTATTAATCTGATATTAAACTGATATGATCACGATAATACAAAATCCCGGGTTTTACAGTCTATGCTGGTTGAACTACCATTTGACAATCTTATTGTGTTAGTAGGATCTACTATGGATTTAGAACCTTGCAACAAAGAATCATCACCAATAATATGTTCATTAACTCCTGATTCTGAGCTAATAGATTGAAAAGTAGTACCTGCCATGTTAATCATTGGTGCACTTCCAGTCTGCATAGTGTTCTTCCCAAGAGCTTTAGAATCTCAGCATATTGGGTAGGAGTGAAGAGTGGAGCACCACCATTGGCATCAGACTTATTCATCTCAACAATATTCCCTTGATTCAGATTGGCACTTCTTGATACTTTCTTGTTGTTCGAATTATCCATGTCACCTTCTTGTTAGGTCCTTTGGTTGCTCATTTGTACAATTTATGCCATGAAGGATAACCAACAAGCTTGTAACAATATTCCTTCATAAGAACATTCCAGCTGCACTATTCACAACTCAATTTCTCTTTTATTGGATTACCACCCTTGGGCTGATTAGTGTCTCAACAAATGATAATGTCCTGTGAGATTCTTCCTGAGAAAGTCATGAAAATGTCTGTCCAATCGTAGGCAACATGCTCATTATCAAAATCTAACTACTCACATTCATGTAGCTTTCATACAATCCCATGAGGAATTGGAATAACTTTTGATGCTGATCGTGCTCCAAATATTTATTCGCAGTCTCACATTCGCATGAAGACAAGCCGAGACAATGCCGTTATCTTGACTTAGATGTCATATCTAATCTCTCTGTTCAAAGAGAAAATTGTTGATCTGTTGATTTTGTCAAATTGCTCATTGAGATCTACCCAGACTGTTGAAGCATAGATTATTCCACCAAATGATCATTGACAAGATTTATTCCATGATTATCAGAAAGATGGATGTACAGGTGATCATTGAAGCTGGTATTAGTTGCCATCAAATCGGTGAAAGAAATCACTACAATTTCCTGTGAACAATCGAACGATTGTTAAAAAAAATGGAAACCTTAGGGACAAAACCTAGGATCTGGTGCCACGTAAAGAAGTGAACGAGCTGAGAAACTTTCTCATTGAATCAGAAAAATGTTCGTTCCAGTCTCTACTTCATGTACAAGATATTATATACATTTTGTTGAAAAAACTGAAACCGAAACCGACACCGACACCGAAACCGACTAAAGTAATATTCATCTAATTACTAACAGTAGTGTGTTTCCCTTTATTGAATAACTACTAACTACGATTGACAAAACACTATGTTTTTCTTTCACTTATAAAGATAAGAGGCTCGAAAAGTAATGGATTTTTGAATTTACGATGGCCATCTTGACACTTGATCCATTATTTTCTTTATATTGTTTCTGTATTATCAGATGTCCTCGAAGAAAGGGCAAAGCAATGGTTGATTACTATATGCATTGCAAGAGTTGGCTATCTTTGTGGCATCGATTGTTCAAGTTCGTGAAGAGGGCCGGACGAGTGGAGTCCTAGTGTAATCAATACGTATGACTCTGTCATCCAGCTATGCACGCATCATAGGCAGTCATCATAAACATCGGTATCTAAAAGCGCTACTTAGAGAGAGAAACTCTCCCTTCTCACTAACAGTAGTGTGTTTCCCTTTATTGAATAACTACTAACTACGATTGACAAAAAACTATGTTTTTTTTTCTTTTTCACTTATAAAGATAAGAGGCTCGAAAAGTAATGGATTTTTTTGAATTTACGATGGCCATCTTGACACTTGATCCATTATTTTCTTTATATTGTTTCTGTATTATCAGATGTCCTCGAAGAGAGGGCAAAGCAATGGTTGATTACTATATGCATTGCAAGAGTTGGCTATCTTTGTGGCATCGATTGTTCAAGTTCGTGAAGAGGGCCGGACGAGTGGAGTCCCAGTGTAATCAATACGTATGACTCTGTCATCCAGCTATGCACGCATCATAGGCAGTCATCATAAACATCGGTATCTAAAAGCGCTACTTAGAGAGAGAAACTCTCCCTTCTCACTAAAATGTTAAGGAGTGGCGCGAATTTGAGCTTGCTTCCCCTTTGATATTCGCTGATTCTACTGGTTCTATACAACATTGTAGGTAGGGGTGAGTATTCGGTTAATTCGGTTACAAACCGAACCGAATTAACCGAAAACCGATTTAACCGAAATTTTTTTGACTAACCGAACCGAACCGAATTTTCACAAAAACCGAATTAACCGAACCGAATTAAAATCGGTTATTTCGGTCGGTACCGAATTAACCGATTTTTTTAAAAAAAAATTAAAATTTTAAAAATTATATATATAATTAATAATTAATATTCTAAAAAAATTAAAATTTTAAAAATTATATATAAAATTAATAATTAATATTCTATTTTAATCATAAGAAAACACTTTATTCATAAAAAAATTAATTATAATATACAATATTAAATATAAAAATATTATAAATTATATTTAAAACATAATAAAATAAAATTAAAATTATTTATTTAATAATTCGGTTAATTCGGTTAAACCGATATTTTTTTACAAAAACCGAAACCGAACCGAATTAACCGAATTAACCGATATTTGAAATTTTCGAAACCAAATTAACCGATTTAACCGAACCGAATTTCCGAATTAATTCGGTTCGGTCGGTTAAATCGGTTTAACCGAATTTTTGCTCACCCCTAATTGTAGGTGTTTCCAAGAGTATAATATCATCATTCCAAGTTGATTGTGGTGGGTTACTACTTACCCTAGCTACTATAATATCGTGCATCCAAGAAATTGTGAGATTGTAATCTCTGCCCTCTACGTGTTTGTGATATTGATTCAATGAGTAATATAAACAACAAAGCAGATGGCAATGATGTACAGCAGAATACCAAAGATTTGACTACTGGTTCGAGTAAAGAACAGCAGATGAATGAACATAATGGCACGAATGAAAGGGGACTGAAAACCCAATCTGAAGCTAACACGAAATCAGTGGAAGCAACACCATCAAATATACACAATCGGCCTGAGATTTCTGAGATGCTGCACAAGAAAGTAAAAGTTTCATATGCTAGTTTGTTCAAACATAATAGAATGGCAAATGCAGATTACAAGTTGGAGAAGGTAGATACTGGTAATGATAAACTCAAGTTTGGCTTAAGTGATATTGACTCTATTGAAGAAACTTATGGGATTTGTCTTCTTGGCTACGTGATTAGTGGAAAACCACCTACTGCAGCACTGTTTTATTTAGTTCGAAGGTGGGGATCGGATATTAAGTTCCAAACACATGAGAGTGGTTGGATTATTTTTACCTTCCCAACCATTGAAGCAAAAGAAAAGGTGTTGTGTGGCGGTACTCATATGGTATTTGGTTATCACCTCTTCCTTAAAGAGATGCCGAAATGCTTCAGATTTAGAGAAGAGGACATGAACTCGGTGCCATCTTGGGTCCAGATTCATGGCTTACCACCGGAATGTTGGAACTTCAACATACTGAGTAAAGTTTCATCTCGGCTTGGTACTCCTATTCACATGGATATGCTTACATTCCAGCGTAAACGGGTTAAGTATGCTCGAGTACTTATTGAAATTGAAGCTTCCAAGCCAAAACTTACTGATATGATTATTGAATTGCCGATTGGTGATGTGGAGATTAAATTCGAATATGAGCAGGAACTAAAATTCTGCACAAACTGCCGCAAGGTAGGTCATGCCAAGGATACATGTATTCATCTCTCTCAACATAATATGAAAGATTTTAAGAGTGGGGCTACAGGTAATACCAACACCCTTTCTAGGGCTCGGTCTAAGAGTGTTTCTTGGCGCCCGGGCCCTTCTCGGGGACGATCACAACATAGGAAATCAGCTGAAGCAGGGCCTTCTCGTAAGCCTTCCTCTGCTCCATCCACTTCATATGGGAAAGCTGCTGGTAAACCCCCTGCAATGGCCACTGATACTGTCTTCCAGACAGATGTGTTACCTGCTACGGTAGATATAACAAGTGCTCAACATAGTGGGGCTGCTAATAAAGGAAAAAAACCTGTTATATGCGAAAGTGTGGAAACAAATCAGTGTCATGAGCATACTCTTGCAGAAGAATTCAAGACAGTGGCTAACAAAAAGAAAAATAAGAAGAATAAGAAAAAGAATCAAGCTGAGGCTTCTGAATCTGGACATAATAAGGATATGGCAGTGTTCTTACAAGACATGGTCGAAACCAGCCCTTGTGATACAGATTACGTGGATATGAATAATACTAGCAACTCGGCTAGGTTCTTTGGTAATGAAGAAAAGGGGCGGCAACCCAAAATTGCCTCCAAATCTCAATGAAGCTAGCTTGTTGGAACATTAGAGGTTTACACAAACCTCTAAAACAAAGGTGTGTCCAAACTACAATGGCCACACGTAAAGTTGATATTTTTGGAATTGTGGAGTCCAAGTTTAAGGACAAAGACTTGCTGAATTTTATTAGAATTCGATGCTCAGGTATGAATTACGTTCATAATTTTACTCTTAACAATAAAGGTCGAATATTTGTTCTATGGAATCCTTTGAAGGTTACAGTTGATATATTGGGAATTTCGGATCAATCCATTCATGTTAATGTTGTATGTTTGGTGACTAACAGCATTTTTTGTGCATCGTTTGTGTATGGGTTTAATACGATTGTTCAGAGGAGGGATCTTTGGAGTGATTTGAAACTGTTTGGTAATTCATGTAGCTTACCTTGGATTGTACTGGGAGATTTCAATAATGTTTTATCTCAAAGCGAGAAAAAAGGTGGGTTACCTGTTAAGAACTACGAAACAAAAGATTTTGTGGATTGTGTAGCATCGTTAGACTTGATGGATCTTAGATCAACGGGATGCTATTTCACCTGGGCGAGCCCCTCTGTCTGTAGTAAGTTGGACCGTGTGTTAGTGAATCAAGCATGGTATACTTCGAATCTTGATGGAACGGCTGATTTTGTGATTCCAGGATGTACTTCTGATCATGCTCTTGCGGTTGTTTCAGTTCAAGAGCAGCGAAAACAACAGGACAAGCCTTTCAAATTCTTCAATATATGGACCCTTTGTGATGATTTTCAGAATTTGGTATCGACTAAGTGGAAATTCATGGGGTATGGTACTGCACAGTTTATTCTCAAACAGAAATTTAAGGCTCTTATGAAATCTCTTCAAGCGATGAATAGAAGCAATTTTAGTAACATATCCATGCGAGCTAATGCAATGAAGAAGAAGCTGGAAATTTTGCAGGTTAATTTGTTGAAGGATGGGGTAATGCCAGCAGACTATGTTGATATTAAAAGACGCACAGAGATAATTTTAGAGGCCGAGAGAATGTTTATTGCCCAAAAAGCTAAGATCAACTACTTGAAACAAGGCGATCGGTGCACCAAATTCTTCCATGATTTGATCAAAAGAAACAAAAAGCGAAAGGCTATCATGAGTATCACGAAAGCAGATGGTAATTTATGCACTGATCCAGATGAAATAGCAGATTGTTTTGTGCAATATTATAAGGGACTTTTGGGCACTAAATTCGATAGGTCACAGCTGCACCAGGACATATTCAATGAGGGGCAGTTTGTTAATGACGAAGATTGGGTTACACTCACACAATCAGTCACGGTCTCTGAGATTGAATTAGCTTTGTATGATATAGATGATGATAAAGCGCCGGGCTCTGATGGGTTTGGAGCAAAATTCTTTAAGAGTTGTTGGACTATTATTAAGGAGGATATTTGTAATGCAGTTTCAGAATTCTTCTCCAGTGGAAAATTGCTAAAGCAGTGGAACCATTCCATCATAGCTCTCGTGCCAAAGAAAGTTGCACCTACTACGGTTAAAGACTATCGACCAATCTCTTGTTGCACGGTATTTTATAAGCTTATTTCTAAAATTCTTGTGAAAGGTTGACAGGGTGTTTGGGTGATCTTGTTGATGGGGCTCAAGCAGCATTTATCAAAGGGCGATCTATTGTTGATAATATTCATTTGGCCCAAGAATTGATTCGCAAGTACGCCCGTAAGCGGGGTTCTCCGAGATGTATTTTGAAGGTCGACTTGGAAAAAGCTTATGACACTGTTGAATGGGGTTTTTTGCACGATTCTCTAATTTCATTAAACTTCCCCATCAGATTTGTTAAGTGGATTATGGAGTGTGTTACTACGACATCTTACTCCATTATCATTAATGGCCATTACCATGGACACTTTCAAGGGCAGCGTGGTCTTCGCCAAGGTGACCCACTTTCCCCTCTTCTTTTTACATTATGTATTGAAGTACTGTCACGTATGCTGAAGAAAATGACCAGATCACCGAACTACACTTTTCACCCTAAATATGCCAACTTGAGGATAACCTATTTAGCTTATGCTGATGATTTACTATTGTTTTCATATGGGGATAGACAAAGTGTTTTCATGACTATGCAATGCCTTGAAAATTTCGGAAACATGGCGGGTCTTCGCATGACCTCGTCGAAATCGAACATTTACATGGCTAGCATTGATGAGTATGTCAAGCAGGATATATTGAACTTCACGGGTTTTACCATTGGGGCTTTACCATTCTGATATTTAGGGATTCCAATTGCAGCGAAGAGGCTTTGTGCGGCGGATTACAGTGATCTCGTGAACAATGTGAATTTGAAGGTGAGTTCTTGGCCTAGAAACTCTTTATCATATGCTGGGAAAATTGAGTTGATTAGATCTATTATTCAAGGAATTGATTGCTTCTGGCTATCCATTTTACCCATTCCCAATTGTGTTCTGCATTCGATACAATCAATATGTCGCAAATTTGTTTGGCCAATGAATCACCCACCTATTGCTTGGTCAATGTTATGTAAACCACTTGTGGATGGGGGCTTGGGGTTGAAAGATTTGAAAGCTTGGAACCATGCATTGTTAGCTAAAACTCTATGGAATATTCATTCAAAGAAAGATAGTCTGTGGATTAGATGGGTGAACCATGTGTATAGTTGTTTTGGAGATGTGTGGAACTGGTGTTCGAAGCAGGATGACTCGCAATTAATCAAAAATATTCTGTGCATTAGAGATGAGATTATCAAATTCGATGGATCCACAGGCGCTGCCATTGCTCGGTTGCAAAGCTGGTTTGGTACGAGTGGAGGGCTTTCTAGAGCATATAATTATTTTGTCCATTCTAAGGGATCATGGCCGTGGAAACCTATATTGGCTAAGAGTTACATTCTTCCTAAGCATCGTTTTATGCATTGGTTGTTTGCACACTCGAAGCTCATGACTCGAGATAGAATGCCATTTCTCTCTGATCGTAGGTGCGAACTCTGCATGGAAGAAGATGAGTCTGTGGCACCTTTATTCTTCAAATGCGGGATTTCAAAGCTTATATGGGACAATGTGCGAAGATGGTTGGACATGAGAAAGATTATGGGTTCACGTAACACAGTTCTTAATGCATTCAGGAATAATTACAAAGGAAACTCAGTATTGACAAAGATGAGAATTACGGCACTCTCAGCTACAGTTTACCATGTCTGGAATCTCAGAAATAGGGTCTTGTTCGAAAAAGAGAAGATAAACATTGAAGCTATCATCACCAAGATTAAAATTCACACCTACCGAAGTGTACCCGAAGCTTATATGATTTTATTGGCTACTGATTAGTAGAGTTTGAATTGCGTTTGTATGACTATTGTGGTTTTATGAATTGTGGTTATCTCCTGGGGATGCCCAGCGTATTTGTACTATAAAACTTTTTACATCTTTTAATGAATTCGCTTCATTAAAAAAATAAATAAATAAACATCGGTATCTAGTAAATCCGCTATTGATTCAATCCATCCAATGACCATGAAAATTGGTCATAACAACAAAAATTTAATGTATACTACACATAAAAAACAGAAGTATTCATTTTCGCTCTCATACAAACTGCAACAACAAATGTTCAATCCATCCAAATACAAAATTTACAGGTTCATTTTTACAGCATATGGAAGCCTTACTTGGGTTCCAACTTCGAAGGGAGATTACCAGCACTGTAAGAGAAAATACTGTCATTGCTATAAAGATTATCTTGACTTTTGCTGGCCCCTTCATAACTCGCTGATGATGATGTGGATTCGACATTAGGATTCAAACCTGACATTTCCATAATATGTTCTATCTCTTTAACCACTTCACTCATAGGGGGCCTGCTTTCACCTGACTCGTGAACACATCTCAAAGCCAGGTCAACAAACTTTTCGAGACTTCTTGGTGGCATGCTGAAAGCAATAATTGGGTCGAGAAGGCCCTGAAGGTTGTACATATCCTTAGTTTTGTCCATCCTTAGCTTCACTTCCCGAACAATGTATTTCCCTTTGTCAATAGGAGTTCTTGCAGTTAGAAGTTCTAATAGCAATACCCCAAAGCTATATACGTCGCTATTTTTGGTCAATTGTTGTGTCATATAGTATTCAGGATCCAAGTATCCCTGATTTAAGAAACAAAATATAAACGGTCAATGGACTTCTCCATTCTTGTTCTTCTCCGTCCTTGTTTTAGTCACTTTTCTGATTGAGCATTTAGATATGTCTACAAAAAAATAATGAAGAACCAACAGACTGGCCTTCACACATATCTACGTGAAATTTTTTGGCTCTAGAGAGTGATTTGTTTACTAACCATTGTGCCTTTAACTTGAGTGGAAACATGACCCTTTTCAGGATCGCCTATTGGCTTAGAGAGACCAAAATCTGCTACTTTAGCATTCATTCGTTCGTCTAGTAATATATTGTTTGATTTGATATCCCTGTGTATGATGGGTGGATCCGCGAGGTCGTGCAGATATTGCAACCCTCGTGATGCTCCAAGAGCTATTCGAAGTCTCCTCATCCAATCTAATCTGATCCCATTCTTCCCTGTAAAGAGTTGCATTAATCAACAAACCACTTGAGATGCTCCATGGAAACTTGTACACCCTTTCCATGTGTTTCAAATATTTCCTCATTTAGTTTGTAATCTAATAGAACTTCAAGTTTACAAGTGAAAAATATTTTACATTTTAGGAGACTCCAACTTGTGTGGAGTTTTGCCCCTCAAGTGGTTCCATGACAAGAAATTTTTTACATATTGCATGAGTCTCAAAATCTTCAAAAGATGTGTGACACCAAATGATACTTTCTTTAGAAGTACCTGAGAGACTGTCCTTCAACGTGCCATTTGCGATATATTCATACACTAGCAACTGTTCACCTTGCTCAAAACAAAAACCCACGAGAGAGACAACATTCTTGTGATGTACCCTCGAGAGAAGCTCGATCTCAGTTTTGAACTCCAAACCACCCTGCATTGATCCTTGCCGAGCCCTTTTAATAGCAACCAATTGTCCATGAGATAGAGTTCCTCTATAAACCTGAGAATGCATGGAAATTTAGAACAATGCCGAAAACAAGATTTGAAAGTGCCTAATTTCAAATAAAAAAGAATCCCAAATGATTATATTAGAGGAAGGAATGTCGTCATAAAATTAACCTTTCCATATCCACCAGTTCCAATATCATTGGTTTCTGAGAAGTTATTTGTGCCTTTCTTAAGTTCTTCAAATGACAAACATTTTGCTCCTTTAACCTGAGGGACTCCACCACTGTCTGTATTTGGGTTCCAGGATGCTGCATTTATGAAAAAGATTGTCACACTTCTGGGAGATATAAAATTAACAGAAGTTAAGGGAAGATGATTTGAGACATACCGAAAGGATCGCTCTTTTTGCCATGCCATTTCAGCCCTTCTCTTCTGGAAGAGAGCATACATTCCTGCAAGGAGTAACAGCAAAAAGAGGACTGATCCACCGGCTGCTGCTGCAATTATAATTATATTGCTTGATGAATTATGCGACCCCCTGGTCAAGCCTGAAGGATGAAAAGAAAATCCACATAAAAACATAATTTTTATCTTTCATCATATTTTACATTTCTTAATGTTGTTCACCAGTTAACCTGCAAAGTATTCATAGCTATTGGCATTGAAAACAAACGGTCCGAAATCATGTGGTGGCTTGAAAGTTTGATTGCTTAGTACAAATCCAATTCTAGAAATCCCTGTTCTATTGAAATATTCTTGGTCCGATGGAAAAACTTGAAGATTCAATATAAGGTAGTCATCCATATTTTTTGTTGGATTACTTAAAGAAACTGAATCCACCGGAAGACCCCCAGTCCCGAATGCAAGCATCAGTTTCTGGTGGAGAAGTTCATAAAGAGATGTGTTTCCAAAGCTGGAGAACAAAGGAGCTCTGAAAATCAGGTCCCCTGTGTAGGGATATGCACATTTGCATTTTGGGCTTGAAATTTGAGCCAACGCGCAGCTAGACGGCACACAATTTTCTGTTGGTGTTGAGTATGAAGTGCTCGGCTGTCTAGTAGTGGTGCAGTAAGTCTCGGTTCCACCTTCATCACACACTGGGTTACCCAAAAGTCTGTATATCAATTAAACACAAAGGAAAAAAACGGTGTTAAAAGGAGAATGAATGTTCTCCTGATATTACCATGGCTTCATAGAACGAATGTAAACAACGAGAGTGTGTTGTTTGAATGTGGTGTACATTATTTGAATATTGTAACCAGGTCGTTGAGTAAAGGAATCAACAAAGTTGTTTCTTAAATCAATCATCTGTAGTTGGCTGCTATAATTGGAGCCAATATTCAAGGTACCGTTGACACGATTGTTCTTCAACGAGCTGAAGGAAAAAAGTATTGCACAAGATCAATACCGAGGAAATGTAGAAACTAGAGCCATGCAGATGAAATAAGACATCACAATGATCCGAATTCACTAACATAGTTTGCAACTGAGAGATGCTAAACATGGAAACGGGAAGTTGCCCTTGAATTCGTGTGTCATCCATAATCCTACAAGTTCAGTTACTATATCAAGCTCGTGCTATCATTACGAAAACCTCTTTGCAGGAAGAGATAGAGAGTGAGTAGTACAGTGTCGTTAAGGACGGTAAAGAAGAAAACCATGGTGGAAGGTCCGTTGCATCAAAAGAATTATTGCTCAAGTCCCTGCAATAATATGGTTAATCATTGTATATTTAACCACCACTTTCTACATCTGGCCCATGCTTTGAAGTAGTATATCAAACTCAAGATGGATTGATTTATAAGCTCATTAACAGGAGTTTGGCTTACACTGTGTGGAGCACTACCATGCCACTGAGATCAGGTAAAGGTCCAGTCAACTGATTGTTTGACAGAAACCTGAAATGTGAACAGAACATGTTTATTTATCTACTAATTTGATGCTATAGCGAATGGTCCATTCATGGAAAAGGAAACAAGCATCAAACACTCATTTCTTTGCTACTTACAGCGACTGAACATTGGTGAGGTTGTTCATGTTTTCTGGAACAGAACCACTTAGACCGTTCCTATCGAGCCGTCTATTAAAAACAAAGAATAATTGATTCCAACGGCACCCATGAAACACTGCTTCAATAGATTGTTTAGTGTTACTTACACCACCTCCAGAGATGATGTAAGCCCAAGAGTGGAAGGGATGCTTCCAGTTAGTTGATTGTTTTCAAGAAGCCTGTTCAAATAAACATTAAGAGAACAATAAACGGAGAAATATTAGGTTAAATTTCATTTTACATAAAAACTCCGGTCGAACGGCATTAGACTAGTCTATTTAAATAAATCAGAGAGTCAATAACTGCTAATGACATACAAATCCAAAGCATGCTAAACAGAATGGATATATCCTTCTTTGGTAACCATTTACGCTGCTATAATGGATTAAAATCATGCTGAAAAGATAATTTGGTAGCAGTAAATATACAAGTTTCACTGTATGTAATGAGATTAAACAGGTTAGAAGTACTTACAAATGTATAAGACTAAAATTTGAGCTAAACAGCTGGGATGGTATTTCACCAGAAAGCTGATTATTCCCAAAATGACTGCGGAAAATGGAACAATTTGACTTGAGATACCATTAATCCATGTCAAACTGGTAAAATCAGTTTAGAGAATATGCATACAAGTGTTTCGTGCGCACGAGCATATCAAGACCAGGTGTGGTTCCGTTGGAGACCGGGATGGTTCCAGTAATCTTGTTATCAGCTATATCCAGCCAAAGTAGACGTGATAAATATCCAATGGAAGGTGGTATCTCACCAATGAAGTTGTTCGAATTCAGAGACCTTCGTATGACATAAAGAAGAAAAATGGAGTACGAATCCAACAAAGAAACAAATTATTGGCGAAATAAATTGTTTGAACTTTAATGTAACATTGCTTGACCAAGAGTACAGTTATACAGGTCTATGGAAAAGTCCAGAATCCTTACAGGTAAACCAGCTTTTGAAGAGATCCGATCGACGGTGGTATAGGACCAGAAAATCCGCAGCTAACTAGTATTCTGCAATGCATGTAACAAATTTCTTAAAATGGGAGTAATATGTGCATCATCTGGAGACTAAAATGTAAGTAAGATTTCCTTACAAGCTCGTTAAGTTCTTCAAGTTCTCCAAGGATGAAGGAAGTGGTCCAGTCATTTCTTTGTTGAATGACAGATCCCTATAAAATAGGAGCTTACAATCAGGCAATGCAGATACACATACATCTGCATCCAATTATAAGAATATTAAGAAGAAACATTATACTGTTTCAATCATGAATCCCTTGAAACCAAATGGGCTTACAAATTTAATTGAATTGGCATCAAGCTACCAATATCCATTCCTGCGCACAAATCTATATAATGACACGCGAAGATATCTCAAATTCAAGAACACTGATAACTACAACACTTCTTGCAATCTATAGCTACAGTTGTTGTTCATGTTCTCTCAGAATTTCACCTCTAGCAAATGATGTGAATTCTTTTGTCCACCACCTTCATCCAAACGAATTTGTAAAATTGAAGTTCAAAAAGAAAGAAACCTACAGGATCTGCAACTCGGATAGTCCAACAATGTCTGATGTTAGCTCACCACTCAAATTGATGCTTGCCATTGTGCTGAAATTGGATATTCAGGTGTAAAGTAAGAAACATATAATGTGTTACTAGTCTCTTTTATTCCCTGTATACATAAAGAAACATTATTGATTTACATGGAGACAACACGATCCCCTGTGCAGCTAATTCCATCCCAGCCATCTCCACAAGGATCAGCCCCGGACCAGTTGGGCGGTACATTCGTCCATTCATCTCTCAGAGCATTTAGAGCAGCAGCTGCATCACAGATTTGTAAGTAATATTTGCTAAATTCAAACAAAAAAGTTGCCTCAACACTGATTACTAAAGGACTCCATTTTTTATGTAGCTATTCTTGAGAGGGTACTTGGTTAGTGAAACTTGAAGAACTGATACTAAGAAAGCCAATAAGAATGGACTAGACAAAACAAAACGATTGATAAAAAAAAGTCCTTGATTCGTAAATGAAACACCCAGGTAACACTTTCAAGACCATGAAATTCAAATCTAGCCATACTCGATTGCATCAAACATCGAATTTATATTCCAGGAAATAGCCATCCAACTTCGTCTCCATATGAAATAAGAAACACGAGGAGCAAGACAAAATTAACAGCCACGGTGAATTTTCAGTAGACTACCATGGTAAACCATATCAACAAATTTCTACATAATTTTCTTTCGAACCTGTAAATATGCTTAGGATTGTTTATACTTCAAGTAAGTGGCATCCTTTATCATTACTTGTACCACACTTAGGCAATATGTCAGATAAAATCCCAAAATAAAAGAACTCCATTCTTTCAAAAGCCGAAGCCCACAATTGCTCATCTTGTGCAGATAGCTATTCTGCTGTATGCAATTTAATCCAACCTATAATATGAACATGTAACACTTGCACTGATTCGATAGTAACTCTTTCCAGGATCAACTGTTCAGATACGTTGTTTTTTCCCTAGAACTACCAATCTCAACCAATAGGCCAAACAGAATCATAAAATGGAATGTAAAAGAACTAAACAAGAAAAGGGAACCTTCTTGAACACGAAGATTAGACTTACAGTCGTCTGGATTTGTCAATGCTCCTATTGTCAAAACCTGAACTAAAGCAACCAGCAAAGACAGATGGATTCTCCACATCATTATTGATCGATCCAAAGAAAACCACACAACTTCACATATTTCAAAGAACACTCCCTCAGATCAGAAGAAATAAAAACAGACAAGAAATGAAGTTTCTCTAAAGGTGATTTTGTTATATCCGAAACACAAAAATGACCAGTGATGGCTCTAGCTCAGTGCAAGTTTTCATTTTATATGACCTTAATTTGTGCAATAATAATTTGGGAGGGCCCAATCAATTTACTACTTCATGTGGACAAATTCAAAATGAAGATAGATATGAAATTAGTGTATGCACTGCATTTATTACACTTGTTCATGTGGATGTATAAGCTCAGACAGAGGTTAAATCAGGAGATTAGTTGGAAAATATTGAATTCTTGATACAACTTTCACAAAGTTGGCCACATTTAAAACTAACCCATAAAATTATGCAAAAGATCATTCTCTTGAAATTAACTTCCGATGTCATTTTCAGAGGAAACAGTAATCACAGTCGCATTAAATAACTAATAAATACAAATCTCCACTAGTCTTGAGCTGCTGTGCAAATGGGCAGAGAATGTGCACTTACATATTATGATATGATAATAATAATAATAATTTATAATAATAATAATAATGATAATAATAATGATACTGACTACGGAACTTTAATGGTGTGGTTGTGCGCGTTTTGTTTACGTTTGCAGGCTAATTAAATTTTCAGTGATTGATACCTGAGCATGCACATTACCCTCTTCTCACCATATATTTCTTAGATTCTCACCATATGGAACGTCACATCAGTTGTTCTCTCACGCAATACTTCATCAAGTGTTGCATCCTTACACACTGTTACATTTGCGTGAATATTTTCTCAAAGTAAAAAAAAGACGAATCTAAAAAGATGTTCGCGAGAACATCATCGAATCATTTAATGCAACAGTGTGTAAAGATACGACATATATTATGTTTTAAAAGAAATTCCCATAAAAATCTTGTATCAAGACTCATGAATATACATATATATTTATAAATCAAATTCATTTAACTAAAATCAAATTTTGTCTAGTCAGACGTTGACCGAAATCATAACCAGGTCAAGCCTTTTATCTCTTTCTTTGTCGCATTTCTTCAAATTTTGTCTATTCAGTTGACCTCAATACAACTCATGGTCTTATGAATATATACGTGGATGGCAAAAAATCTGCTAACTTTCATTTCTATAATTTGTTGTAGTATATTATTATCATTATCATTGATAAGTATTTGGTCTCAAAAATATCCAAATAGCATTTATTAAAGTTGGTTGCCTTCAAATAAGGGCAAAGATATTCCTATTGCGTTCATGATACAAAAAAAATTAGGTGTTAGCGACGGTGTATAAAACGTCGTTAATTAGCGACACTTTAACCAAAATCGTCGCTAATTAACTACGATTTAAGCAAAACTATCGCTCATTAGCGGCGGTACAAAGGAACCGTTAAGATTTGTCGCTAATTAGGGACAGTTTTGCTTAAATCGTCGCTCATAAACCGTCACTATAATTAGAGATTTGATAAAAGATATGATAGAAGGATATTAGTTCAATTAATCCTTTATTTTGATTTCTTCAAAAATAATTTTTTTTTCTTTACACACACAATGTGTTCGCTTTTTATGTTGGTTTATAATATAGTTTACGTGTGTTATTATTTGTACTCTATATTTTGTTATTTGTCCTCTATTTATGAATAAATTTTACGCATCAACTTCACATGAAAATTTTGAAAGTAGTTTTTGGAAATAAAATTGTTAATTGTAGTTAATGATGTTTTTGTTTTACTGTGCGAGTGAAATTTCAAACTTTTTCTTAAATACAATTAATTTATAAAGTAGAAAAAGATAAACAAAATAGTAAGATCTCATTCGGAAGTAGATTTCTCAGTGACTTCTAATGTATTAAAGTCGTACTATGGTGGGATCATAAAAATTAGAAGAGTATATCTCTTGTGAGACGATTTCACGAATTTTTATTTGTGAGATGAGTCAACCTACCTATATTCACAATAAAAAGTAATACTTTTAGCATAAAAAGTAATATTTTTTTATGGATGATCCAAATAAGATATCTGTCTCACAAAATAAACCCGTGAGACCGTCTTACACAAATTTTTGTCAAATTGGAATATAAATAATACCAGCAATAACATTTATCTGAAATCTGAACTCAGCTTGGAATTGAATTGAAATAGTCTTATTTTAACTAGAAAATATAGTTGATCCAGGGAGAAGTTAGTGAAAAATCCACAATCAAAACATTTCTTTGGGTTCACTCCCTACCCACAAAATTATAGTACTATGTCATACAAAATGTGGTACATTTCATATGGAAATGTGGTACTAAAAAAATACCCAGGGACTGACTGAACACAAAAAATATCGACAACTGGGGACTGAAGGCCAATTTCCCGTTAATCCAGTCTTCCAACTTGTTATGTTTGAGTTTTTGTTACTTGGGTTTTACTTTGCCTTGTTGTCCTATTTTTCTGGGAAGATGATCTGACACATCAGTGAGGTGACATATTAGTAATATATGATATTTTATCAGCAATTTTTATTTTCACGATAATAGTCCGCTCAATATAATACTTAAAAAAACAACAAATTTAATAGACTGAGACCAAATTTAATTATTTAGAAATACGTCAACTAACAAACAAATTATTTATTTTCTCTTCTAATTATCACAACATCAAAAACTTGTGTAAGACGGTCTCACGGGTCGTATTTTGTGAGACGAATCTTTATTTGGGTCATCCATGAAAAAGTATATATCACTTTTTATGCTAAGTGATCGAGCAAAACTTGCACAGTGAAATCCCCAATAAAATATTATTTTGTATGCTCAAACATTGATCGCAAGTGCACGATGTCAAGTTATAATATAGTGTACGTGAGTACGAGTATCGTTCCGCTGAAGACTGTGTTTGACAATTGTTATTTTCAGTTATTTAACATTTAGCAACGAAAATTGATTTGTGTGATTATTCCTACTATACTCAATTAAATATGCAATTAAAATGACTCAACAAGTGATGAATGAGAATTTATATCTAAAATGATTGAATTAAACTCAATGAGAAATGGATTTGTTGGGAATCTCGGTTCACCTACCCCTCGTTAATCAATTAATTCGTTCGATCGTGATCTACGCTTCCGACAGGATTTCCTAATCTATTGAACACACTCTCTCGAGCTATGCCAAACTAATTCACTCAATGAAGTAATTAAATGTCTTTAATTATTTATCAAGAATGAATCGCATTTCGATTGATGAAATCCCCTAGTTTTCGACCCTAAGGACTATGACTATCGGCATGTATCCAATTTCATATCTCTATGTAAATTGTAGATCCGCGAATTATACTACTAGTTCTTATCACAAGTTATTCTCTCGAACTCACTCGCGAAATAAAAACGTTGTTAAAGTTAGCTACGCTCTAACAACACAATAAAACAATAGTATAACCAAGAACAAATCACAAATCGAAAGATGAATTAACTAGATCAAAGTTTTGGGGTAGGATCCCCTTTAATCCCAACAAATATGAAAGTTTAGCTACTAGAATTCATAATTAAAATAAGCAAAACAATATTTAAATAAAGGAAAATAAACTAGAAATACGAGACGTGACGAAATCTGCGAAGAACGATGCCCGGCAACCGTCGAATCTTTAATCCAAATGCAAAAACTCTCCAAAACTCCTTGTCGTAGCTTCAATGATGTCTGAATAATCCCTCAAAAACGTACAATAGCCTTACCATATCAACCACACCTCCGAAATAAGGTAGAGAATCGCGCACAATAATTTCCAAAAATAGGCGGCGCTCGGGCGGTAGAAAAGTATCGCTCGAGCGCCAACTTTCTGTGATGTTCCTCAGCTGGTGCGGCATTCACGCTCGGGCGGTAGAAAAGTACCGCCCGAGCGCCACAAGTTCTGTTTGGCACTTCGTCTTCTCGCGCCCGGGCGGTATAAAAGTACCGCTCGGACGCCAACTTTCTGTAAGGCTTGCTCAATTAGTCATCTTTCGCGCCCGGGCGGTAAAATTCTACCGCTCGGGCGCCGAGTATTCTGTCCGAGTTCTTCAACTTTGCACACTTTGCTATATTTTCCGTTTTCCGACCATTTTTCCTACAAATTCATCACCCAACAGTGAGATATGATAAAATGCAAATGGTTACTATAAAATGAACAAAATGTAAATGAAATGCATGCATGCACAATGTAAACACAACTAAAACTAATGCAATAAACACGTAAAAACGACACATATCAACCCCCTCATACTAACCTTTTGCTCGTCCTCGAGTAAAATAGGTTAAAGCACGAGATACTAAACAAACTCAACAACCACAAAATTACTCAAACAAGAAATAACTAACACAAGTAAATGTCAATGGTGAGTTAACAACTTTTATTCTCATGCCTCAGTGAACTTTCCCACATACAAATCATGCTAAGTCAAATCACAAACGAATACTCATTCTCATCTACACATAAATCTCGACACTAATTTGAACATGTGTGTGTGTCATGATGGGTCTAGTCATTCGTACTTCAAATAGATCAATTATCAAATCATGTGAGTCACTCAATTAACACTTCAATACAAGTCTCACTAGCATGCATCCCCGTGTCCATTTATCACTAGCCATAAATTGAACTTTATTCAACTTTTAAGTGCAGATAAGGGTGTCGAAAAGAAGGACATAAGCTCAAGTGGCTAAAAGTTGGGAGTACACCGATCATTTTCATTGTGCAATCGTCAAGGCTTTTCGTCTGACTTTCCTCGTCTCCTTACATCTCCAACTTTTAGCCTAGGAATAGAATTTCATTCCTTTTATTTCGGCTCCCCCTCACCTTACATCTCCTTCTTTCTTCTCTTTTTCTCTTTTTTTTTTGTTTTTTTATTTGCACAATTTTCACACATGTACTCCCTAGGCTAAGAATATATACTTTGGATTACAGCTGGTTAGGAGTATGACATTTTAATTCAGTGCATTGGAAAGGAGGTAAATGTAAAGTTCAAGGCCAATCAAATTTTCTCATTCAAGGTCCCAATTAGCGACTTATTTTCACGGGTTTACATGCTAAATCAACTCATAAATGGTGCCTTTCAAGTTAACCACACAAAACTTTCAAATTTCACCATTATTCCTACAAAATTCTAGTCCCCACACATATGTGCTCAAAAAGTTCAAACTTTGTACCAAAATTCATGCTTCAACAATCAAGAGTATCATTCATGAAGTGACCCAAGCAATATTTTTGTATATTATCAATTCAACATCATCATTGGCGCATAAATTATGTCTTCTCACCATAAACGACATTAGACATCATAAATGCAACGAATAACTAAGCAAACATAACAATCTACCCCCCCTCATACTAGAGTTGTGCAATGCCCTCATTGCACAAAACGAAACAGACACTAAAAATAAAACAACTCATGAATGTAAATGCAAACACAGAAATGCAAACACAAATATGCAAACACAAATGCAGACTAAATAAACATGAAGCTAATAAACATGCTAGACGGAAACAATGATAAGAAAGAAAAACAGAAAATCGGTAAAGGGAAAAAAAAATTGCGAAGTAGGGGAAACAGTAAACTCCCCTGATCAAGTGTCATCCTCATCCTGCTCCGGCGGTGGCACTCCTGCGGCCTCCCCATGCTGAGAGTAATCATACTGGAACCGGAATGGGGGAGGGGGATAGCGGAGACGGTGGGATGGTCGATGGGTCAACGCCCCCTTGCACAAGCAGCGAGCGCATCATGGAGTCAATGTGAGACAGATGGTCGGTGACATACGAGTTGAATTGACCCTGATGCGTTTGGAAGGCGAGATTCTCAGCCATCATATCGGTGTGAGTTCGCCGGCGGGGTGGTGGTGGACGGCGGCGTGGAGCGGCGGCGCTAGAGCCACCTAAATTTTCCTCCTCAGTGGGGAAGTCAATCTGTCGCTTGGCATACTTTCGCTTATCGTCTTCGATGGAAATCGGCTTCATGGGTTGAATCCACTCCTCGTCGTCCCGGAATAGAACTCCCGCACAGGCACACAACTCGGAGATAATTGTCGGGAAGAACAGACCGACGTGACTGTTGCGAGCACACAACATGATTTGAGAGTGGATAAGTGTGCCCACATTCACGTCGTAGCCGTGAGTTAACGCAAAAAGGAGAACCACTCGTTCCTTTTGGACCTCGCTCTTATGCGAGACCGGCATCATCCGTCGGGCCACAAATAAGTACCACATGGCAGCGTCAACGGTCAAGAATTTCTCGTCGAAACAGCTCGGCGGTCCGCCCACTGGTTTCCACATCGCACCCGCACCCGGATGGCATAGCGCGGTGATAATCAAGTCATAGTTCGGGTCAGCAGCTAAAGCCTCAAAACGAGAGTTGTCGACCTCCGTCGTTTCCAACAATGCATTGATAGTTGCCGAGTCACACGGGACATGTACACCCCGAACAAACACCGTCCCATTTCTCCCCTCCATAGCATTCGCGTAAAATTCACGCACCACCGAAACTACCGCCGCCTTAGGATGATTGGAAAAAGTTTCCCATCCGCGCCGTTCCAATTCTATCCGAGTTCCTAGGTGCCTATCGGCAGATTCTTTTCGGAATCCCCTCTCTACTATTGGATTTCTATTCATCTTGGCATGCTCATACCTAGCCCGAGCTTCTTCACTAACAAAGCGATGCCTATCAAAAGTCGAAGAAGAGGAAGAAGCGGAAGTACCTCTTTGTTTCTTCTTTGGAGCCATAGTAGTGGATGAGAGAGATTTTGGGGGAATCGAAGAAGATGACGCTTGAATTCCGAAGGATGAGCTTGCCCACGATGCTTGAGTCTTGATGGTAGGAGAGATTGCCTGCAAAAATTTGAGAGTAGAGTGGAAGAGGGTTAGGGATTTGGGGAGTGAAAGGGGAAAATTTCGTGCAGAATGAAGAAGGGAAAGGGGATCTCGCTTATTAAAGCGGTCGCGCTCGAGCGGTAAAAAGTTACCGCTCGAGCGCCAACCTTCTGTAATGTAATAGTCAGAGGTAAGCAGGCGCGCTCGAGCGGTAGGAAATCACCGCCCGAGCGCCAACTTTCTGTATGCCAAGGGAAGTTTCGCGCTCGAGCGGCATAAAAATACCGCCCGAGCGTCAACTTTCAGCCCAGAATCGAAATAATGTTTTTTTTAAAAAACAAAATTGAAGAACAAGAAACGAGATTAACAATAAATACGAATAAAGATGACAATAATCGAAATTGAATTAAATGCAAGATAAGGGAAAAAGAAGAGTTCTCAATTTATAGTCGAGAGCTTGACTGTCGGTCCGTCTCAGTTCGGATTCTCTTGGAACCGTGTGATTCCAAGTTGTGGCTCAACTGTGCCACCCATGTAGTGCTTTAGGCGCTGGGCATTGACCGTAAATGTCCCATCTTTTCCATCTTTCAATTCCACAGCTCCCGATGGATAAACTTTCGAGATCACGAATGGACCGGACCATCGCGACTTCAATTTACCGGGAAACAAGCGCAACCGGGAGTTGTAGAGCAGAACACTTTCTCCCTCCTTAAATTCTCTCTCGATGATTCTTTTGTCATGAGCCTTTTCGGTTTTCTCCTTGTAAGACAGTGCAAGATCGTAAGCCAAATTCCGGAACTCCTCCAATTGGTCCAATTGAAGCAAACGCTGTTCACCTGCATCAGTAAAATTAAAGTTCAGTGCTTTTGTTGCCCAATATGCCCGATGCTCCAACTCGACAGGTAAATGACATGCTTTACCAAATAACAACCTATACGGTGTAGTGCCTATAGGTGTTTTAAAAGCAGTCCTATATGCCCATAGAGCATCATCTAACCTCACCGACCAGTCTTTCCTACTGACGCCTACCACTTTCTCCAGAATTCTCTTTATCTCTCGGTTCGACACTTCCACTTGACCACTCGTCTGGGGTGATAAGGGGTAGAGATTTTATGTGTGACACCATATTTGCTTAAAAGTTTTTCAAAGAGTTTGTTGCAGAAATGAGTGCCACCATCACTAATGATTGCTCGTGGTGTTCCAAAGCGGTTAAAAATGTTTTTCTTCAAAAATTTTAGAACCACTTGAGCATCATTAGTGGCGTATGCTTCCGCCTCTACCCACTTAGACACATAATCCACCGCCACCAAAATGTATTTTTTCGTGAACGAACTGGGAAACGTTCCATGAAATCTATTCCCCACACATCAAAAACCTCACACTCAATGATATTATTTAAAGGCATTTCGTGACGGTTAGAGATGTTACCTGTCCGTTGGCATTTATCACATGCTAGCACATAAGAACGAGCATCTTTAAAGAGGGTTGGCCAATAAAAGCCACATTCGAGTACCTTAGATGCCGTCCTCGTTGGTCCAAAGTGACCACCTACCTCACGGTCATGGCAATGAGTAAGAATCGATCCCATCTCTTCCTCCGCCACACATCTCCGAATCATAGAATCTGCACAAATCTTAAACAAGAAAGGTTCCTCCCAAAAATAATATTTCACGTCCGAAAAGAATTTCTTTCTTTGGTGAAATGTTAGATTTGGGGGAGGTGAGCCTGTAACAAGAAAATTCGCAAAATTTGCATACCATGGACAATTTTTCACCTCAAACAACTGCTCATCCGGAAACCAATCATTAATCGCATCAGTCACACAATCATTACTGATAAATTCTAATCTAGACAAATGATCTGCAACCACATTCTCAACACCCTTCTTATATTTTATTTCCACATCAAATTCTTGCAATAATAAAATCCACCGAAGTAAGCGTGGCTTTGCATCTTTCTTTGCAAGTAAATATTTAAGGGCAGAGTGATCAGTAAACACAATTACTTTCGACAAAACAAGATAAGCATGAAACTTGTCAAGTGCAAACACTACTGCAAGTAACTCTTTTTCGGTGGTGGCATAATTCAATTGTGCTTCATCTAGAGTCCTACTTGCATAGTATATGGTGTGAAATACCTTGTTTTGTCTTTGTCCGAGGACAGCACCTACCGCAGTATCGCTAGCATCGCACATGATCTTGAAGGGTAGATCCCAATCCGGTGCCACCAAGACAGGAGCCGTCACTAAGCGCTCTTTCAACTTCTCGTATGCCTGCAAACAATCAGAATTGAAATCAAAAGGCACATCTTTCATGAGTAAAGAAGATAAAGGTTTTGCAACTTTAGAAAAATCTTTGATGAAACGTCGGTAAAAACCGGCGTGGCCTAGAAAGCTTCTAACTCCCTTTATGGACGCCGGAGGTGGTAAGTTCTTGATAACTTCAACTTTCGCCTTATCCACCTCTATTCCGTGCCCCGAAACCTTGTGCCCTAGGACAATTCCCTCTTGTACCATAAAGTGGCATTTTTCCCAATTAAGCACCAAGTTTGTCTCCTCACATCTCCTCAACACTACCTGCAAGTTCTGCAAACAATCATTAAAAGACGAGCCAAAAATCGAGAAGTCATCCATAAATATCTCAAGAAAAGTCTCAATCATATCATGGAATATAGCAGTCATGCATCGCTGAAAAGTGGCAGGGGCATTACACAAACCAAATGGCATCCGTCTAAAAGCAAAAGTGCCATAAGGACAAGTGAAAGTGGTTTTCTCTTGGTCCTCGGGCGCAATCATGATTTGGTTATACCCAGAATACCCATCTAAAAAACAATAGAACTCATGACCCGCTAACCTCTCAAGCATTTGATCAATAAAGGGAAGGGGAAAGTGATCTTTACGGGTAGCATCATTCAATTTCCTATAATCAATGCACACACGCCATCCCGTAACAGTCCTAGTGGGTATTAATTCATTATTTTCATTTGTGATAACAGTAATCCCACCTTTCTTTGGCACACACTGAACAGGACTTACCCATGCACTATCAGATATAGGATAGATGATACCTGCGTCGAGAAGCTTAATTGTTTCAGCCTTTACTACCTCTTGCATCTTTGGATTTAATCGTATTTGAGGTTGCACAAAAGGTGAGTACTTCTCTTCCATCAAGATCTTGTGCATGCAGACGGATGGATTTATTCCTCTGATATCTGCCACCTTCCACGCAAATGCACCCTTGTGCGCTTTCAAAACTTCCAACAGCTTGTCCTCCATCACATCTGTCAAAGCAGCAGAAATAATGACAGGTAAAGTGTTATTCTCACCTAAGTATACGTACTTGAGGTGTGGAGGCAACGGCTTTAGCTCAAGCGTTGGTGGATCCTCGATGCTTGACCTTTGAGGGGTCAAATCTCTTCGTTCTCCTAGATCCTCCAGTCGCATCCTCATTGGCCTTCTCCATGGTTGGTTGGCATTAAAGTGTGCCACAATTTCAGCTCTTTCTTCGTCTAACTCCTCTTCTCCCAATTCAGTATTGATAGTGGCCTCCAAAGGGTCCCTAAGAGCATCCTGCACATAGTTGGATACAAGAGAGTCAAAAGCATCAATTCTAAAACAACTATCAGAATGCAGTGTGTGCTTAAGTGCATTAAAAACATCAAATGTAATCTCTTCTTCGCCCACTCTCAATCTCAACTTTCCCTCTTGCACATCAATAAGTGCCTTGCCAGTCACAAGGAATGGTCTCCCCAAAATGAGAGGCATCTCGGTATCCTCCTCCATGTCGAGCACCACGAAATCGGCAGGAAAAATGAATTTGTCCACCTTCACTAGCACATCCTCAACCACTCCGCGGGGGTACTTGACAGATCTGTCAGCCAGTTGCAAGGACATCCTCGTCGGCATAGGCTCTCCCAACCCACGTTTCCTAAACACAGAAAATGGCATCAGATTAATACTTGCACCAAGATCACATAATGCTTTATGAAAAACAACATCACCAATCATGCAAGGAATAGAGAAACTCCCTGGGTCTTTTAGCTTAGGTGGGATTTTGTTTTGCACCAAAGCGGAGCAATTTTCAGTTAAGTGTACTGTCATATGATCCTCCAACTTCCTCTTATTTGCTTAGATATCCTTCAAAAATTTAGCATAGCTAGGCATTTGCATTAGAGCATCGGCAAAGGGAATATTAATATGCAACTTTTTAAACACCTCAAGAAACTTACCGAATTGTGCATCTAGTTTTGCTTTTTTAAGTGCTGCAGGGAAAGGAGGAGGTATAACGATTTTTGGTTGTGCAGTGCGTGCTAGTGTGGAGTTAGAAGACTTACCTTTAGATGTCGCGGGTTGCTCATCCACTGTTTGAGTTTACTACTTTTTCCCTTGACTCCAAAACTTTCCCACTTTTCAACTCAATAGCCTTCACTTGCTCTTTTGGATTCGTCTCTGTGTTACTTGGCAAGGTGCCTTGCTCTCTACTTGCTATCATCTTGGCCAACTGTCCAATTTGATTCTCGAGTCCCTTTATTGATGCATCTTGGTTTTGGAGTCAAGTTTCAGTGGATGAAATAAACTTAGACATCATTTGTTCCAAGTTGGACTTTTCTTCTCTAGGAGGATCGGATTTATACATCGGTTGTTTGCCATATTGTTGTCCTCCTTGCAGTCTAGTTTGACTGTTTTGACCGCCCCATGAGAAGTTAGGATGTTGCCTCCACCCAGGATTGTATGTGTTCGAATAAGGGTCATTCCTTGGTCGGTTTTGGACTCCCACTTGATTCACCGGTGCCTCATTTTGCACATAGAAGAGATTTCCATCTTGACAGTCTTTCACATAGTGCTCTCCTCCACACTTTTCACAGAATATCTCTTGAAGACGCATAGCCGTGCCACCCACATTCAAGCCGTCTATTTTCCTGTTTAGAGCGTCAAGTTGTGCAGTAATAACAGAAAAATCAGTTACCTGGTGAACTCCGGCACTTCTCCGCTGGTTGTTCCTGTCAGATTGAGGATGATAACTGCTAGCAGCCATCTCCTCCAGTAGCTCATATCCTTCCTCAGCAGTTTTTCTCAATAGATTTCCACAAGCAGCAGCATCTATCATAGTACGATTAGGAGTAAGTAAGCCATAATAGAAGGTTTGAACGACTAACCCAAGTGGCAAATCGTGATGGGGGCATCTTCGTAATAGATCTTTGAAACGCTCCCACGCCTCATATAGTGACTCTTGATCGAACTGAGCAAATGTTGTGATGTCTGCCCGCAGCTTCATGGTCTTCGATGGAGGAAAGTATTTGATGAGAAACGCCTTCGCCATGTCCTCCCATGTAGCGATCGAACCTACAGGTAAACAATTCAACCAAGCTTTAGCTTTATCACGCAAAGAGAAAGGAAATAAACGCAATCTAACAGCATCATCAGAAACTCCATTAAATTTAAAAGTATCGCAAATCTCAAGAAAATCCGCGATGTGTGTGTTTGGATCGTCCACAGCAGTTCCTCCAAATTGGACGGTGTTCTGAATCATCTGGATAATGGCTTGTTTGATTTCGAAGTGATTTGCCCGCACAATAGGTCTCACAATGCTAGGGCGTGCACCCTCCAAAGAAGGTTGGGCATACTCCAGCATTGGTATGCGGCGTGGCATCTCGATATGTCTCTCCTCACGCTGTTCCTCCTCACGTTCTGGCTCGTGTCTCTCCATAAGTTCTTTAAGCCTCTGCTGTTGTCTCCTCCTGCGGAAGGTTCTTTCAATTTCAGGATCGAATTCAAGCTCCACGTCAAGTGACTTTTGCATGCACTGGAAGGGATATCTGTAAGAAAATGTGAAGTGTTATCTCAAGAGAAATCAAATAATGCTAAAGGAAATAACTAAAAATAAAATTGTAGATTAACAGTCCCCGGCAACGGCGCCAAAAACTTGATCGAGCAAAACTTGCACAGTGAAATCCCCAATAAAATATTATTTTGTATGCTCAAACATTGATCGCAAGTGCACGATGTCAAGTTATAATATAGTGTACGTGAGTACGAGTATCGTTCCGCTGAAGACTGTGTTTAACAATTGTTATTTTCAGTTATTTAACATTTAGCAACGAAAATTGATTTGTGTGATTATTCCTACTATACTCAATTAAATATGCAATTAAAATGACTCAACAAGTGATGAATGAGAATTTATATCTAAAATGATTGAATTAAACTCAATGAGAAATGGATTTGTTGGGAATCTCGGTTCACCTACCCCTCGTTAATCAATTAATTCGTTCGATCGTGATCTACGCTTCCGACAGGATTTCCTAATCTATTGAACACACTCTCTCGAGCTATGCCAAACTAATTCACTCAATGAAGTAATTAAATGTCTTTAATTATTTATCAAGAATGAATCGCATTTCGATTGATGAAATCCCCTAGTTTTCGACCCTAAGGACTATGACTAACGGCACGTATCCAATTTCATATCTCTATGTAAATTGTAGATCCGCGAATTATACTACTAGTTCTTATCACAAGTTATTCTCTCGAACTCACTCGCGAAATAAAAACGTTGTTAAAGTTAGCTACGCTCTAACAACACAATAAAACAATAGTATAACCAAGAACAAATCACAAATCGAAAGATGAATTAACTAGATCAAAGTTTTGGGGTAGGATCCCCTTTAATCCCAACAAATATGAAAGTTTAGCTACTAGAATTGATAATTAAAATAAGCAAAACAATATTTAAATAAAGGAAAATAAACTAGAAATACGAGACGTGACGAAATCTGCAAAGAACGATGCCCGGCAACCGTCGAATCTTTAATCCAAGTGCAAAAACTCTCCAAAACTCCTTGTCGTAGCTTCAATGATGTCTGAATAATCCCTCAAAAACGTACAATAGCCTTACCATATCAACCACACCTCCGAAATAAGGTAGAGAATCGCGCACAATAATTTCCAAAAATAGGCGGCGCTCGGGCGGTAGAAAAGTACCGCTCGAGCGCCAACTTTCTGTGATGTTCCTCGGCTGGTGCGGCATTCACGCTCGGGCGGTAGAAAAGTACCGCCCGAGCGCCACAAGTTCTGTTTGGCACTTCGTCTTCTCGCGCCCGGGCGGTATAAAAGTACCGCTCGGGCGCCAACTTTCTGTAAGGCTTGCTCAATTAGTCATCTTTCGCGCCCGGGCGGTAAAATTCTACCGCTCGGGCGCCGAGTATTCTGTCCGAGTTCTTCAACTTTGCACACTTTGCTATATTTTCCGTTTTCCGACCATTTTTCCTGCAAATTCATCACCCAACAATGAGATATGATAAAATGCAAATGGTTACTATAAAATGAACAAAATGTAAATGAAATGCATGCATGCACAATGTAAACACAACTAAAACTAATGCAATAAACACGTAAAAACGACACATATCACTAAGAGTATTACTTTTTATTGTGAAAATTAGTAGGGTTGACCCATCTCACAGCTTAAGATCCGTGAAACGGTCTCACATGAGACTCACTCTATCACAACATAGTATCTCTTTTACTAAGATGCAGTATTGTATAAAAAGCCATAATATAATATAATTAAATAAGAAATCGATTGTATTAACTTTATATTATTTTAAATTACTAAAATTCCCTTCCATGAGTAAGTATGAACTCTGATGAAGTAAAAAATTCTCGGTTCGGTTGGCCAAATATTTCTACGTTCCTTTCAATTTATTGTTATCGAAGCAGAGATGTTTAGATAAAGAGATCATCGGCCTGGATATGGACGAGATGATTGTAACCGACCTTAATCGTGCATGGATGAACAAACATAAGTAGCAGCGGAAGTGTTTCCGCTGTATCTTCTCCTATGCTTATGTCTGTGTGGAGAGCAAACTTAAGAGCGCAAATATACTAGTGCATGTGTAAAGTAATGAGTGAATGATCCATACCATCGAGGATACCTAGTATTTGTAGAGCTGGTTCTCAGTATCGTGCATGGTAAGGATATTCAAAGTGGTCGGGTCGGGTCGGGTCATTTGAGCTTAAAACATGGACATGATGAAATTACGTGCACTAGTATCGCGCAAATATACTAGTGCACGTAATTTGAGCCTAAAACATGGAAATGCTGAAATCATGACTTAATGCTTACAACATAAAATAAATTTAAAACCTTAAAAACTTACAGACTTGAGGTGTGACTTCGTGAGCTTCTTGCGACTGGCAGTAGGTATAACCCTTTACAAGAACACCGCTCTGATACCAACTGTAACATACCGTACTTTTTACTATTTAAAATTTGCGGAAAAATTAAAACTTTTCTTAAATAAATCGTGAACCTTCAAAATTCGATAAAACAACTGTTCATCCTCAAAAGTTGTTGCAATAAAAAAATATCAAAATAATGTCTGCCAAAAGTATTTACTTGAACCTCAAACAGTAACATAAAATCATAGTATTTAAATATTGCAAATATCATTAAAAACATGGGCGGTCCTCGGGTCTAGCATTCTGCTCAGTCCAAGCCTGCTCCTTGGTCCCCACCCCTAGTCTCCTCGAAATCATCCTCACCTGCATCGATCAAGTCTAGTAAGTCTAAAGACTCAACACGTATAAACTGGGGGTAACAAATACTACATAATAAACCACATGCAACTTTAAAATAGAGCATACATAACTTGAAATTTGAACTTGCACTTAAACTTGAACTTACATATGTACATACGTAGACGTGCCATAAACATAAAACTTTTCTTAAACGTGCTTGCATACTTGTACATACATGAACATACGTAAACTTCATCATTTTGCGTAGAGGCATGTTTCAAATCATGTGATCCATAACATAATTCGCCTTATCAGACTAAACCATAGTACTGGGCTGACAGGGAAAAATCCACTGCCACATACATGATATCCCCGTTCATGATTTAACGGACGGATTGGTCCCCGTTCATGATTTAACGCTTTCCAATCCTGATCTAAACCCGTTCATGATTTAACGGGATGGGTTATTCCCCGTTCATGCTTTAACGCTTTCCAACCCCATACATAAACTGGTCACAAGACATTTAGCATACCTCAAAAACTTGAAAATGTTTTCCTTGCACGTCGAACATACTTACTTGGCGTTGAGAGATTCGTTGGATCTCGCTTGGGGCCACTGCTGCAACATACTAACATGAGTTTAAAATACTTAACTTGAATAACTTAGACGTAGGTACTCGAGCTCACCACCCAAGTGAATAAGTAGCTTATGACATTTTATTTCGCTCTGGACTTGACCTCGTTTAATCATCGTACTAAACCATGACGTAAAACCCCAAAACAATCAATAAAGTATTTCCCAAAATTTGGAGTACACGGACCCCGTGCACCCCTCCAGGTCCGGGTCCGTGTAGGTACTGTATCTGTATACTCGAAGAAAAGAGTGGACACGGACCCCGTTTCAGGGTCCGTCTAAGAGTCTGTGTAGACTCTGTAACAAGGCACTTCGAAAAAAACAAAGGCATGTACCCTGTGTAAGGGTACATGTCGGGGTCCGTGTACCCGCGGTAGTAGAAAACCCACGAAATTTCAGTACATGTGTTGCTTAACGTTCTAGACCCGATTGGACGGACTATGAATCGACACCACGTGACCCATCCTAGGATGCCAGCACATTGACAAAACCTGTACAAACACCCCGAAACTTGACGCCCATCCTAACACAACACAAATCTCAAAATCACGGAAATTGACACAAAATCGTTTCTTACGAATTTTAATGAATTCAAGTGCCTATCGACACTAACCGGCATACCAAACACCAACCCAACATCATACTAAACATACCTAAATGAAGCAATGATCACCGGTTGATCCTTAACGAAGCATGCAACAATAAAACTTCAAAAACACATCAATACATAATTTTCTGAAAAAGGCAGTTTGAGCAGTCCCACGAAATACACCATAACGCACTCAGTTTTTATCAAAATAATTCGAATTTACTGTCAAATCGAAGGTCTCAAAAAGTTCTACGTTTTATGTGTTGAAATTTTTCTCAAAATCATGACTGAAAAATCGCAGTTTTAAATATGACAGCAAAAATCGAGATTTGTGATCCAAAAGTTGTTTCAAATACGATCTAAACATTTTCTGCTCAAACCTTACACATCACACATATATTTTTACGCATAAAACAATGCAACACATACTATGACATGATCGGCGCAGGAAAAATAGTATATACGTGTCTTTTGAATTAAAATTTACCGACACAGAGATACCGAAGTGGAGATGGCGCGAGAATTGATCCAAGACGAACGTGGCGCTAAAATCCTTGAAGAAAACACACGAAAATTTGCTGGAAGATGGAGAGGGAAGGGGCAGCTGCTGCTAAGACTTAGAACCCTAATTTTTTTTCTTTTAATGATGAAGATAAAAAGGCAAGGAAGAGTGTATATGTGTTAGCGTGCATATGTGTGTGTATAAGTGTGCGCGCGTGTGTTTTGAATATAGATTGGTAACGTGTGTGTGAGTGGGTAACTAGGGGGATTATTTTAGCTTTATTACACCATTACCTTGCTAATTGAAACACTAACTTTATTAACAATTAATAAAAATGCTAACCCCTACTAATCTTAAAAAAATCCCCTAATTAAAATAAAGAGTACAAGCACCAAATCTTTAAAGGTTTTAAAAATCTTAAAATCACCTAATAAATAAATTAGGCTTTAAAATACTAAAACTTAATAAATTATTTATAATGCCATATCCTTGACTTAAAATAAAATACCACCTTTTAAAATTGCCAAAATCGTCACCGGTCTCGTTTCCTCGATCCAGCATCGAATAATCGCCTGAAACATGAAACTCGTGAAATATTTTAACGTGCATCACATAAACATAAATAATTTAAAATAATGCATTTAATTAAATCATGCACCACTAAGACTCGTTTTAAAATTAAATAAATGCTTTAATAATTAAATAAATGCATGTGTTATACGTGTACTGAATTTGGACACCACAAGTTACTTGAAACACTTTTCATAAATCCTCATTCTCGGTACATAGAAAATTGGGTTTTACCCTCATATTTTCAAGTACTTTTCTTTGCATGCAACTAGAGTCACTAGACTTATCAATTAGACTTTTCTTTTTCTATCTTTACTTCATCAAATTATTGTGAAAGACTTTTGAACTCATCCACCATGTCATGTAGTACTAATTCATTAGAGATAAAGTCAAATATCATGTCATCAGCAGTATTCAGCTCAACTTCCGCAGTTTCCAGTTCAGTTTCAGTCATCAAACATTGGTCTTGCTCTTCATCACTCTCTTTCGTTGATGTTTCCGAGCTGGATGGATCCAAATCTAAATATACCCACTTGCATTTTTTTTCCTCAACAAGAAGTGTCTTCTGATATTTTTTCTTATTAATGATCAATTATCGTCTCTTGACCTTCTCTTCTCAAAGGGTTTCTTTTCATCTTTCTTATGCTTATTATATTTTCAATAAATAACCATTTTTCCACAGTTAAAACAAGCTTCACTATCATCAGCTTGATCATTTTTATGATAAGAATTAAATTTTCGTTGATTTTTTCTCAATAAGTTGCTAAATTTCTTAACAAACAAAGACATAGTCTCATTGTTTATTTGGTTAGCAGATTTTCTGCTAGATGATTTTTGATTTGAAGTTGATGTGTAAGTAGTAACTACTAGAGCTTTGGTTGGTTGAAGGGTGAAATATTTTTCTTCAGTTCATATCATTAGCTCGAACCCATAGACTTTTAGATCTACAAATAAATCACGCAGCTCGAACTTGTTGAGGTCTTTTGTCTCTCATAACCATTATCTTCTCATCTCTTACCTGGGTAATGCTCTCATAGCTTATAAAGCAAGTTCACATTTAGAATATTATTTGCCAAGAGAGACAAGATCAATAACAATTCTACTGAAATGTTCATCAAATTCATTGAATATCTCTTTGAGTTTCATCTTGGTATTATCAAATTTTTTAAGTGCAACAATAACTTTATTCTGCTTATTTTGTTAACTTTTTTTTTTTGCATTATTTAGTTAATTTTTCTCATATTTGTTTAGAAATTGTGAACATTTTAATATTATTGAAAATAGTCTTATCCAAAGTTTTGTAAAAATATCTTTTGCCACATTTTCGATGTTGGCTTTATTCTTATCTTCGGTGGCCCACTATGACTAGTGATTTTTAACTAATTGAAGTGCACCCTTAAAGATAGCTATAGCAGTATTGGATTTCAAGATTTTCATAAGACCATCAGTGAAAACATACCAGATATCATCATCTTCGGCAACTAGATGTTCACGTATAAAAATTTTCCAATCATCATAATGTTTTTTAGAAATATTTGAATCTTGTTAAGTTCCTTTCTTTGCACTTGTTATATATCAGAGATCGAGAAAACATCTCTCCAATAATACTTGTTAGGATCGAAGATAGAGTTTAAAATGACTGAATAAACTCTTTAAAAATACTTAAAACTTGAGCTGACCTTAAAATTTATTACAAGTTAATATCTGATTCTAGACCGGCTAGATGTAGCTAGACACTGAAAATGGTTTTTCAAATACAGGAAGTTCTGACTAGACAAATGATATGATATATATATATATATATCTATACTAATCTAAATATATGAATTGAATTGTGAATTTACATAAATATCCTTACTTTCATTTAATATTAATCATTAATACATATTTTCATTTTCTATTTCATAAAATTAAAATTAATTAATTAAAATCTATCTATATTTATACTATACTAATATAAATATGTGAATTGAATACATGTTTTCTTTTTCATTTTCTATTTCATAAAATTAAAATTAATTAATTAAAATTTAAAATTAATTAAAATTAAATTAATCTATCTATCTATACTAATATTTATATATGAATGTGAATTGTGATTACATTGACATCAAATTCACACAAAATCACTTTATTTTTTTTTCAAATTCACAGAAAATCACTTTATTTTTTTATATTATAATTTGTCATATTAATGGTGTTATTTAAGTCATTTTTTATTTTAGTTTAATAAGATCATTAATAGTGTATTTAACTCAATCAAACTAACTATTATTTTAATTTACTTTAAATTTAATTTTAAATACTTAAATTTACTATACTAATATAAATATATGAATTGAATTGTGAATTTACATAAATATCCTTACTTTCATTTAATATTAATCATTAATACATATTTTCTTTTTCATTTTCTATTTCATAAAATTAAAATTAATTAATTAAAATCTATCTATATCTATACTATACTAATATAAATATGTGAATTGAATACATGTTTTCTTTTTCATTTTCTATTTCATAAAATTAAAATTAATTAAAATAAAATTAATCTATCTATCTATACTAATCTATACTAATATCTATATATGAATGTGAATTGTGATTACATTGACATCAAATTCACACAAAATCACTTTATTTTTTTTTTCAAATTCACAGAAAATCACTTTATTTTTTTATATTACAATTTGTCATATTAATGGTGTTATTTAAGTCATTTTTTTATTTTAGTTTAATAAGATCATTAATAGTGTATTTAACTCAATCAAACTAACTATTATTTTAATTTACTTTAAATTTAATTTTAAATACTTAAATTTATACATTGCCGTCAAATAATAATAGGAAGACAAAAGAGATGAGTCGGATTGAATAAAAATAAAGTATTAATAAATATTAAGGTCATACAAAATTTCTTTCTCTCATTTAGAATAAAAATATTTTCAGACTCCTCATGTGTCAATAGAAATATACGATTGAGAGAAATATTTTTATGTACTAGATTTCAAACACTGTTTTTAAGTTATTTAGTCAATTTTTTTATAAATGCTGCTAAATAAATATTACTAAATAATATGCTATATTTGAACATTTTTTGTTCTTGCAATGAGAGGAGTTTTTTTACACTAGCGTTAACATGTTTGATTGTTATATGTCATTTGTATTGATCATGTAATTGTGTTTGGATTGTTTTTGTTATTTGTTTGTTTGCACAAAGAAAAGAGAAAACAAAATCAAATATCCAACATAAATGGTTATTTTTCAATTTTTTATTATTAAGATATTTTGTTATTTTTTAAACACATAATGCATGTTTTCTGTTTGCTTAGTTTAAAGTGAGTTAGAAAATATTAAAAAATTGAAATATTTCTTCGTTTTTACCTTATGTCTCAGAATATCAAGGAATAATATTTTTTATTTATTGGGACAAATATATTTCCAAACTTCTGTCTATAAATCAATATTTAAATTTTTTACGACATTATTATATTATCTAATCAATTTTTTTTACTTAGATTGATAGAAGGCATTTTAATTTGAGTTTTTATGTTCTTGTTTATATTATTTTTGTAATATTATTTATTATGAAAATAATAGGTGAACTACAAAAATTGGTAGGTCTAAGAGTCCTCAGGTAAACGACAAATATGGATAAATTATTAAAATATATAATATCCAGTAGATTTTTGGCATGCGCTTTTGTTCTAATTCAATGATTATGCATGATTCTAAATTTTCATTATATCAGAAGTTAACGCATGTTTTGTTGTTGCTACATATATTTTGTCAATAGTCTAATATTTTTCTATGGTTTAAGAAAAATTGTGTGACTTTGTATTATATTTTTACAGCTGCATTTCTAAATAGTTTTATTATGATTTCAAGGCACCATTTTTCATTTGTGTTTTTTAAAGAAGTGAAATGAATATCTATAAAACGATGACATTAATAAGACGTCTACTCTTTATTTAAAAAAAATATTGGAAAATTTATACAAATTGTAAATAATATGGGTTAATATTTAATTTGAGAGTGATTTATGCTTTTTATTGTTCGTTTATACTTCAATTTCTTTGTTATTGTACTAAATAAATTATTTTTAAACTTTGAGTTATCATTTTTTTTCTTATCGAGATTGTTTGTGTTATGATTTTTTTATTCGTTTTGGTTAGTATTGTTGGCGGTAATTGATTTTTCTGATATTATATGATGTGTCTTGTTGTTTATATAAAAATAAGTATGAGAGTACACCAATCAAACCACGTATTTTGGGTCTTCTGTTCTATGAAGAGAATAATAAATGGTTTCTGTGAATTATATAATTTCTTGGTTTTTCATATATATAGTCTACGAAATGCGTCAAATTTTGAACAAAAAAGTTTCGACAAACATAGGATGAAAAAAAAAGACATGTTAAATAAAAAAAATATGTTGTGTGTTATTATGTTGGGTGCGATAATTGTCCCTGTTTGGTAGAGCGGTCGAACCGTGATGCTTGAGCTGTTGTGCAGTTTAACAGATTTGAGTTACACAATTACTACTAGCTATAGTTTTTGGTAAAGCGACAAACGCTGAGTCTTACAATTGGTATCAGAGCCAAGGTCACGGGTTCGATTCCTATTGATTGCAATGAGTGCAATTATAGGAGGAAGATTGTTGGGTGCAATAATTGTCCCTACTTGGTTGAGCGGCCGAACCGTGGTGCTTGAGCTGTTGCGCGGTTTAAAAGATTTGAATTGCACCATTACTACTAGCTATAACTTTTGGTAAAACGGCAAGTGCTCAGTCCTACATACTATGTCCTAATTTCTGTATGATATAATTCAAGCACATTTTTTATAGATATTTAAAATTAGGTCCAACTAAGTAACATGAAACATATACATATATATTAAATCATATTTAAAGCAAAATTTTAAGATCAAGAATGATTCAGATTTAAATTTCAACGAAGCACAATGAAGAAGAAATTGAAGAATTGTATATGTACATTAAGTGTTATATAATGATTATGTTGCTACTTCATGGTTGTGCGACATATAAATGTCAATATTTCTCAATAAAATAGTTTTTCAAAAAGAAAA
The DNA here is from genome assembly GCF_022965805.1 of Primulina eburnea. Taxonomy (NCBI): domain Eukaryota; kingdom Viridiplantae; phylum Streptophyta; class Magnoliopsida; order Lamiales; family Gesneriaceae; genus Primulina; species Primulina eburnea. The sequence continues at coordinate 6,855,361 of NC_133113.1, forward strand.
AATTCTTCATTCAGAAAAAAAAATACATGAAAAGCAAATTGTACATAATTTTCATTCTATTTATAATGGTATGAGAACAATTCTAAAGCTTTGTTGACACAATATAATAGATGAATTATGTGCATTTTATTGAGACATCGAGCCAGTTTCACTTTATTTCCTCCAATATTATCTCAATATATTTCGAGGTGATACGAGATTGTTTTTGTCTCTTATTTTAGTCAAAGTGTCTAACCAGCTAATTCATAACATATATGATGTAGCATAGAAAACTCCTTGTCAAGTAAATTCACTTAGCCAAATATTGAATTCAAATAAAATTCTACAATATTTCATCAAATTAATTTTGACTATCGTAAAATGCTCATGAAATCTAAATGGTTATATTATTAGATGATATATTGAATAAAACAAATACTTTGACATATATTAGAATGATATCTCATATGCATATTTTAATTACATTATTCGTATCTATTCTCAAGATTTTTAAAATACAATAAATAATTTTGTATGTCGTTCTACAAGATAAAATATTATAAAACAAAATATAAACTCGCGAGAAGAAAATTTGTTTTGTTTCAATGAATAATATAATATTATGTTCTAAACGCAACAAATGAGATTGAAACTATATCATCCTCATGACATGATGCACGCAATCATTATTGCAAAGCTTCCAAAAAATGACGATCAAAGATGATTTTCTTGAATTGTGTCAAATTAAATGAGGACACAATTCTAAGATATAGTCATTTGAAGAGATTTCAAGTAATTTTTCTCACGGTGATTGAGAAATAGTTGTTGAAAATTTATTAATCTTATAGCTATAGACGATCAAATATTTGCTTAGCATACCAAAATAGTTATATGCATATTATAACAAACTACGACAAAGACAGGGGCGGATCCACTGTAGGGCCGGAGGGGGCCACGCCCCCCTGAATTTTTTTAATTTTTTTTTTACTATGTAAGATATATTTTATTATTTAGTATATATATTATTTGACCCATCAAAATTTTAAGTATCTATAATTAGTCTAATGGTTAAAGACTTTCGAGGTTTACACATATGGTCCATGTTTAATTCTTTTTATACGCTGTGTTTTGACATTGTTCTGCAATTTTGTTTTTTGAAAACCTAAATAACGGGCTTTTACAAAGTCCCAACTTAAAACCTTTATAGTTGGTTAATACAAACACAATCAAGAAAGCCATTTGAAATAATAACCTTTTGCAAAACATCTGCTATATTGTCGACTGACGAGTGAAATATTGTGGGACGCGAGTTCGGAGACACATCAGAAGGAAAGACAAGGATTCTTGGAATTTTTTCTACGTTCAGGAATTGAGGTAGACCGGGCCCCCCAAACATATCATTCTGGATCCGCCCCTGGACAAAGAGTTGTTGAGTTGTCAAAATCAACCAAGAAGCATATTGGAAAGTGTGTCAAGTGGATAAGATAATTTCTCTGATTCATATAACGTCTATGGTCATTATTTTTTATTTTTTATGGCTTAGTTTGTTTCATTTGATAAATGTTATTAACCATGTTTTAATTTATTTAAATATTATCAAAATTTCGTACATATATTTTCTAGCAGTTTAGGTTTTTACGTGCAACGCACGTGCATTTTTCTAGTATATATATATATATATATATATATTCAATTAAACATTCTTTTAACACAAATCCCAGAGATATATGTATGGAAAAGTACAGAAGTTAAATGAATGAAAATAAAGAACACAAGGTATATGAAAGTTCAAATACAATATTCTTCTACGTCTCTTCTTCTTCTACTCAAAGAAGGAATCTACTAAAAACTTTGATTGATATAGCTCCTTGAACAAGCCCACTTAAGTTAGAGCTTCTTCAATGCCTAAATTTAAACTCTTAGTAACTTTTACACAACACAAACCAGAACTCTCTATTTAACCCTAGGTTCAGACATACACAAATACAACTCTTCAATTAGATAGCTCGAACAACGAGAGTTGACAAGACAACACATGTTGATCCCAAATGATCATATATGGACAATATGTGTATGCTATAGAGCAGCTTAAAGATATATCAATGAAGAGTGCTTGAGATCTTCTATAAGGTAGATTGTGAGAGTTTCAGTAGTCTTCTTCAATCTTGAATCATTATTTTATATAGATGAACTACTTCAAGGGTTAGATCTTCATCAAATGGATACTTGTACTGATTGATGACACAAAAACAAGTTGTCTTTTGTCTTCTTTCCCTTCGTAGTACACATCAAGTAATGCACCTTGACATGTATCCAAATATCGCAATAAACAGCTTCTGAAGAGTTGATATATGTGAGAGAAAAGCATCCATGTATCTTTGTCTTATTAGAATACATTCTTGAATTATTAGAGATGTCGTATAATGTCATTGAATGGTCAAATGATCTTCTGATGTGTCGAGATGGTATTTACAAGGATTGACATACACAACCGTTAGAATTAAACTGTAGCTTGATAGGGATGTAAACAAACCAAACCGTTCGCGAGCTATTCGGAGCTCGGCTCGATAAAAAGTTTGTTTGAGTTCGTTTGTTAATCATATCAAACCAAGCTCAAGCTCGATTTTGAGCTCGACAACTTAATCAAACCAAGCTCAAGCCTAAGCATATTCGGCTCGTGAGCTCGCAAACATGTTCGTTAATAGGCTTGCGAGCTCGAACTCGGCTCGTTTAGGTGGCTCGTAAGCTCGAGCTTGACTCATTTGTTGAGTTGACAAATAAAAATATTAGTACTAATAAAAGTTAAACTTTTATGTCTAATATAAAATTAGTTCATAGATATATTTAATTTTAACAAGCTCGAATCAAGCTCAAATTCGAGCTCAATTGTATGTTTTACGAGCTCGAAAACGAGCCGAGCTCAAGTCAGGCTTGTTAAATATGATAAACGAGCTATTAATAAACCAAGCTCGATCCCGGCTTGATTAACATGATAAACGAGCTTTTAACGAGTCGAACTCGAGCTTTTCACAAGTTTAATAATTTCACGACAAGTCGAATTCTAGCATGATGATAAAAGCTCGAATAGAGCTCGAGCTCTATAAATCTTAAACGAGCCAAACTCAAGCCAGATGATAAAATCTCGAATCAAGCTCGAGCTCGAGCTCGAGCTTGAATTAATTTAAACGAGCCAAGCTCAAGCCAGATACTGTTGGCTTGGTTTGGATCATTTATATCTCTACAGCTTGAGCTTTTCTAATGCAATCCGGCTAGAGTCTTGGAAGCAACTTGATAGAAATGTAGTATGACTATTAGTATGACTATGTGATTTATTCAGTCGGACAAGTTTTTGAAGATTAGGTTGTCCTGCTTGTTTTCATGGTATCTAGTTAGAAACTTGTAATACATTAAAATAGTAGTTAGACTTTGAATTAACTCGACACTGTTTTTTATCATGAAAACAAATATATTTTCAATATTATATAACAAATGATAATAATGATATCTCATTGATTTATGTAACAATAATAATCTTCTCATCTTTTATTATTGTTAAGCCTCATGCCCCAAGACCGACAAGTTGGTTTGTAATAACTTTTATAAATTTAATATTTCAATATTATTTTATATATAATAAAATCAAATTTATTATAAAAATGACGGTACAAGTACAAAATATGTGTGTAAAAACACTAGTAATAAGAACAACTCTTTGATTCTATCAGATGTATTTAAGTTAAAAGATTAAAATTTAATTTTTTAACTTAGATTTTTTAAAGTAGAGATAGATTTATTAAAATCACACATTTAATTCGTTGTGTTTCAAGTAATGCACGGCGGAAACTGTTGACGGCGGCGTGTTGGTGAAGCTTGATCTGGGCACGGCGGCAACTACGTTCAATCTAGAGAAAACAATCTGCAGCTTGTCAATATTTTGTACTACATTTTCGTCCGAAAAAAACATAGATAATTAATATTAATATTTGTTATACATATTTGGATACTCAAAAATCATATATTAATATCAAATCTATAACTTTTGATTTATAATTTTTTTTATTCAAATATCATATATTAACATGATATTTTCAATATTGTTTTTTTATAGATTTTCCTCCAAAAAATGTGTGTCCAAATTTACAAAGAATTGCAAATAAAAGTATGCTTTTGAGATTTATTATTTATTATTATTATTATAGATAGATTTATTAAAATCACACGATTTAAGTTGTTGAGTTTCAGGTAATGCACGGCGGAGACAAGATGGCTGCGGCCGTTGACGGTGGCGTGTTGGTGAAGCTTGAGCTGGGCGGGGCGGCAGCTACGTTCAATCTAGAGAAAGCAGTTTGCAGCCACGGCCTGTTTATGATGGCTCCCAACCATTGGGACCCTCGATCCAAGACCCTCCAACGCCCACTTCGCCTCGGCCTCGACGATCACGAAACCTCGTTCATTGTTCGCGTTTCTCATCCTTCTATGTTTCCTCAAGAGCTTCACATTCTAGTGTTAGGCGCTCGCTCTCTCTGCCCTCAACAGCGACACTCCTTGCTGGTTGGAACTTTTCTGTGACCTTTTTCGTTTTTGTTCTAAATTCAAATGAAATTCATTGCTGATAGGAAGTGGCAACTGCCACTGACATATTAATGTTGCTGTTGGTGAAAATCATGATGCATTGTGCGTCAATGTCCAATTTCTCTTAATTTTCTGCAACTTGTCCAATATGTAAGTTCCTTTTTGTATATGGTTTTCCCAGTGTTTGTTTGTATGTGTGTATTTTATGAGAATTGTTTGTTTTTTCACTCACACGCACAAACGAAATGACTCGAATCATTGAGCTTTCAAGGGAGTATTTCCATTTTTATTACGTGAGTTGTACATTTCTTTTCACTTGTGTCCGAGAGTTACAACTTTAATGTCGAATTAATTTTGTAGAGACAAGTGAGCAGAATGCTGCGACTATCTGAGGAAGAAGATAGGAGGGTGAGGGAGTTCCAAGAAGCACACGAAAAAGCAAAAGAGGGGAATTTTGGGAGAGTATTTCGGTCTCCCACTTTGTTTGAGGATATGGTCAAGTGTATTCTCTTATGCAATTGCCAGTAAGTGAATCCTCTTTCGAATGCGTAAAATATTTTCAAATGACATGGTTCTTTGATTGACTTAAATCAAATCATTCTCAAATAACTCAGGCTTAAAGATTCATATGCTACCTCTGTATTTCGAAGAAATAGAAAGGGAAAAGAAAGGGGGTATTTAGGGAAAAGAAAAGGAGAAAAGAATAGGGTGAAGGAGCCATCGGAGAGGAAATGGTTATTGGTTATTTTAGCTATGCAAGCACAAAAATTTGGAGGAAGACCTTAGAATGCCTTAGCTGTATGTGTTTTCATCTATAAATTTCTGGTCGTCTTTATATTTTGTTGAAACTTTTGTGATTGGCTTGTTCCTGGTTTGGATCACTGTTGTCTGGGCTTGGTTCCTTTGCAAATAATTAGCCATAAACCATTCAAAACTTCAGCAAGAAAGCAATACATCCGGGATTATGTTTTTGTCAGCTGTACTTTTGCAGGTGGTCGAGGACTTTGAGCATGGCACAGGCACTTTGTGACCTTCAGTGGGAATTGCAGCATCCCGAATCAGCTGCATCATTTATAATTTCTGAAACTGGAAATATTTCAAGTTGTCAAACATCAGAAATTGAGCACATTATTCCAAAAACACCTGCAGTGAAGGAACCCAAAAGAACATGGAAAGTTAATAAATGTTCAAAAACTTTAGTGAACAGCTATGCAGAGGGTAAAACATCGGAAGGTTATATTGACCTTAAAATTAGTCGTGAAGAACTGTCAGACGCCTCTCATGAAAAAGGGAAACCAAGTCCATACTTACCATCATCAGATGTAGAGCATTGTGAGTCTGAGCAGAATTTGACCACCACTTGTAATGCCGATTCTGATCCTTCTAGTTTTCAGTCTTCAGAAGAGACATTTGTTAACCATTGTACTAGGAGTGGAAATTTTCCATCCCCAAGAGAACTAGCTGGCCTCGATAAGAAGTTTTTGGTGCAGCGCTGCAAGCTTGGCTACAGAGCAGATCGTATAATAAAACTTGCACAGGAAATAGTTGAAGGGAAGATTCAACTGACCGAGCTGGAAGATGATTGCGGTACTTTAAGCTTGGCTGACTGTGATAAGATTGCTGAGAAGCTGAAAGTGATTAAAGGATTTGGACCTTTTACGTGTGCTAATGTGCTGATGTGCATGGGATTTTACCATATCATTCCAACTGATTCAGAAACTATTAGGCATCTAAAACAGGTCTATTTCTTTTCTGAAACTTTCACGTTATCCTTCAACTCATTCATGTCCATCTTTCCAAAAATTAAGCACAATATTATTCATATAATGTCCCAGGTTCACGCGAAAAGCTGTACAATTCAGACTGTTGAAAGGAAACTTGAGCGCATATACGGAAAATATGCTCCATTTCAGTTCCTGGCATACTGGTGTGTATATGGTTTATAATCTCGCTGTTCAAATGATCTTTTGCAGTTTTTCTGGGAATTGAATTCTCTTGAGGGGCTGTACTTTGAACAGGTCAGAAGTGTGGCATTTCTACGAGGAATGGTTTGGAAATCTTGGTGAAATGCCAAGGTCTAGTTATAAACTTATCACTGCTGCAAATATGCGACCAAAGGCAAAAAACGGAAGAAGCAAGAAGCAGAAATTAGAATAACATGTACACGTAACGGTTCAGCAGAAAGAATCAATCGAGGCACGATTTTCGCTTTGTTATCATGTATTAGTGTCTGAGGTCCGTGTCATCCTGTGTATCTATACTATGCTATACCATCTTATTAAGTAAAAGACCTCTAGAGTAACTAAATTTTGGTATCATTGTCTGTTTTACTAATTATATATATTAATAGTATTAAAAAATTAATATAAGTCACAACGGATAAAACCTATGTTTTTTATCCATGTAGGTTCAATTCTTACTTGGGTCTTTTTTATTCTTTTTTTTATTTATTTTTTTAGTTCATATATCAAAATTACAATGTAGTCACTCATTATTTCTCATAAATATATTTTGATCCTCATTTAAATATAAACCAAATAAATTATAAAAAAATATCATACAAACATGCCGCGTGTGCGTCGATGTACTAGTATAAATTATGACCACACATCCAATGTGATTATTGTTATTACACCGACATTAGAATGCCAATTTTCTTTCAAGAGCTTGGACTCTTGGGAGTTCATTAGTTGCCGACTTGCTGCAGTATTTTGACGACTGAAAGCGTTAAAATTTTGTGCATTTTATGAGTAACAGAGTTATGAAATTTGAACTAAATTTTGCTATAATCATCTTGCTCTCCCTTTGACATGGACGTCTTTTATTCATGGATGGAAATAAATGACGCCGTTGCGTGAATCGGTGCACCTGCAACCATGGACAGCATAAAATTCAGGGTGAAGCAGGCAACTTTATTGTACAATATGACAAGTAATATTAAAACTTTTTATGATCTGTCTCAAACAAGTATTAAGACAAAAAAAAAAACCAGATAAGATTGGTTAATGAAGCGGAATGGGATAAATTTTACAGGCTTTGTAAAAAATCAGGAGGAAATTAGAATGAAAATTGCGACATGGTGACGATATAAGAGGTAATCACCTCAGTCCCTCGCCTCAGGTGGTGTATCGGGTTGCTTTCCAGGCATAGCATCTTGAAAAGCAGGGTGCTCCTTGTATGACTCGTTGATTCTGGACAAAAGAGGGAATTCATCCTGCCCACCATATAATGCAACCCAAACTTATAATTATCCTCGAGTTAAAACAATTACCAATCGATATGGAAAAATGAACTATTTTTATATAAATTTTTAGCTACAGAACCATCCAAACTAGCAGAAATACAGATTCATACTGAAGATGAGACATGAAATGTCAACATAAAACTTGAAAAAAGTGCATACGACTGTTTAACTGAATTTTCAAGAAATGATAAGCTTGCAAATACATGATGGGATATCAAAGGTGGGTCTACCATGTCAAGATTGAATCTTCGGATTGCACCGTCAATCTGGGGTGCCAAAAACAAATCAGCCTGCAAGTTGATAATAACATGAATAAAAGGAAATAAAAGAGATTAAGATAATCAACCTATAGGAAAGAGACATTGTTTTGATGTATAAGTATCAGGGAAGAGATGCACCAAATAAACTTCATCCCCTGTGGCATACTTTCCAGCATAAGTATCCAACAGCTTTTCCAGAGCTGCATATTTTACTTGGAATCAAATGAGAACAATGATCTCCAGAAAATAAAAAATTTCAATACAGCAACACGAGTTTACTAGGAATTCAGAGAATGACCACATCCAAGAATCTTTTTTACTGCCTTAATCAAGAATAAGTTGGAATTGATGTAATACAATATTCACCATTGTTTTGTTAATCACTTGATTTATGATCACAATTTGAGCGCTCTTTCTTTAACTCTCAAATAAGATAACAGTAAGATTTCACACAACTTCGATTTGATGAAGAATTGAACTCATATACATATAATGTTCACCATTATTTTTTTTGGCTTTATGATCTAGATTTAGGGCTAAGAAGTTAACTCGTTTGCACTTCTTTTTGAGTTTGTCTCCAAAATAATAGTTAAATTAGAGGCAATTGCATGTTATTGATTACTTGAAATTTGAGTGACTTCAAAAATAAATTTGCTAGTTTATGAGGTGAAGCATTATATCTGGATATCCTGACAAAGATACCAACAAAGCTTATCCCCCGTCACCTTCGGATTATTGTGGAGCTAATATTTGTTAAGACACTTGCAGCAATTACTTGACATTAACATCTTTTCATCCATAAATTGTGCAACCATTATCCATTCAGATCCAATATATCAAATAGTTCTTAACATTTTTTGGCTTCGTATCTAGAGTTAAAAATAATGTATCATAATGCGACTTCCCAGATCACTTTCAATTTAAAATGTTTATTCATGATATTTAATATAGACAATAAAATTCACAACGTATCAAGCTCCAAGCTTACCACTGAATCCTTTCCTTATATGACCCTGAACCCAAGCAAGCATCTCATCAGCACCAAGTTTTTCTTTAATATATCCCTTAGAATGGAGAACAAATACCATCAGCCTTCTCATAAAAAGTATGTGCAACAGTCATATCTATTTACTGGTACTTCTCTAATAAAAAAAACACGCTTTCAAATGTACTCACAATGACGGGTATATTCTGAAAAGGCTGTATGTTTGCACAAACAATATTTGCTGCCTACAATACATAAGAGCAGCAGAAACACAGTTAGCACTCATCGTGATAGGGCGACAAGAGAAAGCCCTAATGCTGATTGATGTTCTAATCGTGGCAAAAATGGAAACAAACATAACTGAGAAACAGCCACTGATTATAATCTTATCTAACAAGTATACCATAAAGCACAAGCTTGCAAGAACGTAGCTATGTTGTACTTAAACACACCCAGAATTTTCACCGTGATTCTTAAAAGTAAATATGCAAACGGCATAACAGACATGGAAGTTTACAAAAATCCAGGTGAGGGGTGACTCAACGCATTTAGGGGTAAACATTTTATTTTCATAGAAATCAAAAATCAACTTTTAAATCTTAACATTGAGGAGGGGATGATAGCCCTCTAAGGAGACAGAAGACAAATTCTTGACCTGGTAATTCACAGCTTCTTTCTGAGGATCCTGTGGCAACAATGGATGATGGGGATATTTCTTTTCTAAATACTGCACGTTACAAAAGATCGTCACCCATCTTCAACAAAACAACATAATCCTAAAATCCAATCCATACAATTGATCTGTTGAAATGAAGAGACTTGCCATCAATATGGCAAATGAGTCAGCAATTACAATGTCACCATCAATCAATACTGGCACTTGTCCAACAGGATTAAGCTTCAAAAACTCTACAATCCCAACAAAAGCCACAATCATTTCACATAGTATTGCAGAATATTTCATCAAATTAAAATGTGTTTGACATGATTTCAGTAAAGCATGAAGGTTGAGGAGAACCCATTAACCTAAGCACGAATCATGTATGCGCCCCAAAAAAGGTCAAGTTCAAGATGTAATTTGTCGAAACCTACAGTTTTCATGCTACCAATTTTTCTGGGTCCAAAAAAAAAAGCCAAACCTGGAGATTTCTGTTCTCCTTTGAGCAGGTTGATTGCTATGTAATCATAATCCAATCCTGTAGATTAAAGAGGCAAAAAGCAATCATGGGTTCTTGAGAAACTAACCAAAACATGAAGAATCAATCTAAAAAGGATAAGAAATTCCGGACCTTTCAATTTGAGAGCAACTCGCACGCGGCAAGAACAAGAGCTCCGCCAGTAAGAGTAAAGTTTCAGCTTCTTCGAGCCCTCTTCACATGCCTAAAAATCGAGCATTCATGACAAAATTTTAGAGAAAAATCAGCTTGAAAAGGGTGAATAATGGTATTTGAAATGATTACCATGATCAAATGCGGTGTGACTGCGAAGTACAATCAATCTGGAAAATAACAATTGTATTCTTGCGCAATGCAAATGAGCCACAACAGAAGACGTCACTTCTTGCGTCATCGTTACCACCTATAAACACTTTTATATATATATATATATATATATATATATATATATATATATATATATATATATATAAGCAATGATACTCTACACACTCTTTTCCTGCACACCTGTGGGTGCCTGCCTACATGACACGCCCACAACCACACAAAATTTTTTGTTTTGTTTTTTTAAAAAATGTTGATTAATCATGCACCGGGACGTAGGCAATGCTCATGATACCCTGCACACCTGGTGTGCTGGGTAACAAATTCGATATATATATATTATATATATATATATATATATTATATATATTAAAATGTTAGGTTCGAGTTTGATTAAAAAAAAAATGAGAATCCTATAACATTTTAACAGAAATGCATAAACCAGAGGAAATCTACAAGACAAACGTGCAGGGAAGAAGGTTTTTGCTCGCTCTAGCGTGCCCGAGTAAAGAAATTCGAGATAGGTGCATTGGAGCGGAGGTTTTTGCCCACCCTAGCGCACCCAAGAAGGAAAAGGAGAAAGTTGGGAGCCATGGGCGTTGGGGCGAGTATTTTTGTCCGCCCTAGCATTCACGAGGAAAAGATTCAATCCAATTTGTTAGACAAGTGTGTGGAGGCGGGTATTTCCAGCCGCCCGAGCATGATTAATAAGGAAAAAATATTGGTTGATTTCTTTTCATTTTTTTGGATGTTGCATACATGGAAAAGCCTAGCACACGTTTTTTTTTTTTTTGAGGATTTTATCAGTTTTATCAAAAAAGAAGATCAGCCGCATGCAAGGAGAAAAGAACTAGAGTCGAGGAAACTTAAAGAATTCAGCATTTTCGAGCAGCGTAACTTCAGTTTTTTTATTATTGTGGTATTTTTAGTTTAAGAACTTTCATTTAATTATTGTTTTTCATATTTTAGTATGAACTTATTAGCTAAACTCATCTTTTGTTTGGATTCAAGGTGATCCTACCCCGAACGGTTGTTTGAACTAACTTAATATTTGACTTGTGTTGTGTTCTTGATTATATTAATGTTTTCCTTTAATTATTAAGTCTAGCTAATTTTGACAATATTTTATATTACGAGTGAGTTCGGGAGAATAAGTTGCAATAGGAACGAGTAATATAATCTGTGGACTTGCGCTTTATATAGACATATGAAATTGAATACACGTTGACATTCATAGTCCAATAGGTCAAAAGCTAAGAGATTCTATATATCATGCATGCATTCACTTTTGATAAATAATTAAAGATAGTTAATTATTCATCGTTTCAAATTAGTTTAACATAGCTTGAGAAAGTATGTTAATTATTTATGGAATATTGTCAAATGTAATGAATATTAGTCAAGATTAACTATTGGAAATAACGAGGGGTCGGTGAACCGAGATTCCAAACAAATTCACTTCATGTTTGATTTTAAATAATCATTTTACATTGCTTACTTAACATTTGAACAATTTAGCTATTTAGATTTTAGTAGTTTACAAATCAATTTGAAGTATCGTTTGCTAAAAAATATATAATTGGAAATAATATTCGTATAATATAGTCTCGGTGGAACGATATTCATATTTTTATATATTATACTATAACTTGCATCTTGCACTTGCGATCACTTTAAACTTGAATTTTTCAATAATTTTTACTGGGGATTTTTAGTGCAAGAAAAGCTCAATCAGGTCTTCTCCCGTAAATGGACTACCTCTGGTATTTTTCTTCACTGGCTTTCCCGAGTGCTGCCACTCATAGAATATCTTAGCCATGAAAAATGGTTTCTTTCGCCTACCCAACACTCGAATCTAGGACCCCCAAGCTTTAATACCTAGATTCCTGGAGTGTTGGCACCTCCCAATAGGCTGCTCTTCTTCTTTTCTAATGGAGTGGAGCTCTGTTCTCCAGTCTTAGCCCTGTCCTCATGTGCCCAAAAATCGTGAGGGGCAAGGGTATAACTAAGAGGATGGAGCTACTCTCTCTCAAAGAGTATTGGAAATGAGCAAAAACAAGAACCCATGGGTATGAGGTCCGAGCGGTAAGGGCGGCCATTAACCCTCTAAAGTAACTTCCTTATGTTTTTGAAAGAAACATCATTACAGTATGATATGTATCCCGTATGGAGCCATCGTCGCATCAGACTATAACATGTTGGTGATCTTAATCCTCATATATGATAATATACAGTAAGCCTTCGCGGCGATTAAGCAATACAAAATTGTTGGAACTTTTCTAGTTCGCGATCTTGATTTTGATGTTAATAAAACTCGTTATTTTGTTATTGATAATTTATTTTAGGTGTTCAGAAGCTAGGATCAGTTACGAGGTTTCTGTGTAGTGCCCAAATTTAATACACGTATAACCCATGCATTCATTTAATTATTAAATCATTTAAATTAATTTTAAATGAGTTTTAGCGATGCATGATTTACTTAAATGCGTTATTTTCAAATTATCTATGTTTATGTGATGCACGTTAAAATGTCTTTCGAGTTCCATGTTTCAGGCGATCATTCGAGGCGGGATTGAGGAAAAGACCCGGTGACGATTTGTGGCAATTTAAAATGTGGTATTTTATTTTAAATTGAGAATGGGGCGTTTTAAATAATTTATTAAGTTGTTGGTATTTTTAAAGCTTTAATAATGTATTGAGTGAATTAAGAGTTTAAGACCTTTAAAATTAGTGTGTAGATATTTTAATTGTAGAGTTTGATTCAACTAGTGTGTGTTAACTTTTTATTATTATTTTAAATAGTTTATTTAGTTAAGAGTTTCTCCTAATTAAAACACACAAACTTTACACACACTCACACACACTTACATGTTTTTACACACACTAAACACACACACTCACCTTAAGTTCAGCTTTTATTATTTTGAGGAGAGAAAACCTAGGGTTCTTACTCCTTCAAGCAGCCGCCCCCGTCCCTCTTCGATTTCCAGCAATTTTTCGTGTGTTTCCTTCGAAGATTTTAGCGCCACGTTCGTCCCGGATCAACCTCGCTTCCATCTCCGCTTCGGTGTCATCGTACGGTATTTTTAAATATCAAAAGGAACGTATATTCTGTTCTTTCTGCATCGATCTTGTCATAGTATGCGTTGTGTATTTTTATGCGTGAAAATTCATGTATGACGTTCGTCGTTTGAGCGGAAATTGATTTGAATGCGTTTGAAATACTTTTTAGATCTGAAATCTCGTAACTTGCTGTTCTTCTCGAAACTGCGATTTTTCCGTCGAGAATTTGAGAAAACTTTCAACTACAAAATTGTAGAACTTTTCGATACCTTCGTTTTGCTATAAAATTCGAGATTTTTGGATGAAAATTGAGTGAGTTATGGCGTTTTTCGTGGGACTGCTCAAACTGCGACTTTTACGATAATTGTGTTCTCGAAGTTTATTTGTTGCAGGCTTCGTTGGAGATCGACGGACGATCGTTGTTGCACCTAGGTATGATTATTATGTTGTTGGGTCGATATGTGGTACGTCGGTTAGTGTCGATAGGCACTCGAATGCATTAGAATTCGTAGGAAAGAAATTAGTGTCGATTGTCACGTTTTTGAAATTGTATGCGTCGTAAGATGAACGTCGTGGCTTGAGATGTTGTACGAAATTGGTTTTATGTTATGGTATGCTAGGATGGGTCTCGGGGTGTCGGTTCATAGTTCGTGCAACCGGGTCTAGAAAGTTAAGCAAAGCATGTAAAAGAATTTTCGTAAGTTCGCGATCACAGAGCCTGCACGGACCCTTACACGGACCCTGGCACGGGGTCCGTGCCTTTGTTCTTCCGGAGTGCCCTTTTTCCAGAGTCTGCACGGACCCTGGCACGGACCCTGGCACGGGATCCGTGTCCACCCTTTTTCATGGAGTCTTTCATCCGAGTCTACACGGACCCCTACACGGAGGTAGGCACGGGGTCCGTGTCCCTTCTTCTTTCCGAGTGTCACTGCACCGCACCTAGACGGACCTGTACACGGACCCGGGGTAGGGGTCCGTGTACTCACTGCTTTGAAAGAATTGTAAGTATATTTTGGGATTTGACGTCATGGTTTAGTGCAAGGATTTTCAAGGTCGTGTCATGGGAAATGTTAGAACGTCCTAAGTATTGATTGGACTTGAGAGTAAGTATGATTCCTACGTTTAAGTTATGCAAATTCATGTTAGTTGGTGCAGCAACGGCCCCGATCGAAGTCCAACGAATCCCTCAACGCCAAGTAAGTATGTTGACGTGCAAAGAAAATATGTCAAGTTTTTGAGGTATGCTAAATGTCTTGTGACCAAATTATGTTAGGATTGGAAAGTGTTAAATTATGAACGGGGACCAATCCGCCCGTTAAATTATGAACGGGTTAGATCATGGTTGAAAAGCGTTAAATTATGAACGGGGACCAACCAGCCCGTTAAATTATGAACGGGGATCTTATGTATGTGGCAGCGGATACGTCCCTGTCAGCCCAGTACTGTGGTGTGTCTGATCAGGCGTTTATTATGTTATGGGTCACTTGCTTTGAAACATGCCTCTACGCAAAATGATGAAGTTATGTATGTTTACGTATGCAGTATGTTTAAGAAAGTTTATGTTGATGGCACGTCTAGTTTTGTATGTATGTACGTTCAAGTTCGAGTTATGTATGTCCTATTTTAAAGTTGCATGTGATTTTATTACGCAGTACTCGTTATTCCAGTTTATACGTGTTGAGTCTTTAGACTCACTAGACTTGATCGATGCAGGTGAGTATGTTGATGAGGAGGCAGGAGGTGGTGACCAAGGGACAGGCTTGGACTGAGCGGCAGGCAAAACCCGAGGACCGCCCATGTTATTTTACGATTCTTTTTATGCAAGTTTAAAATACTCCGATGTTATGTTTCATTTCAAAACCTTTGGAACAGTGTTTCCTTTTAGCAAATTTTACTGGTGATGTTGATTTCAAATATTTTTATTGATGAAGGATGTAGTGACGACCGTATTTGATTTCATTTCCGCATTTCATTTAGTTTAAAAGAAAATTTTTAATTTTTCCGTAAATTTTAAGTAGTAAAGAATATGGTTCGTTACAGTTGGTATCAGAGCGGTGTTCTTGTAAAGGGTTACGCCTACTGCCAGTCGCAAGAAGCTCTCGAAGTCACACCTCAAGTCTGTAAGTTTTAAAGTTTTGAGTATGTACTATGCATTAGGTCATGATTTCAGCATGTTTATGTTTTAAAGTTCAAAATTACGTGCATCTTATGATATTGGTATTATGTTCATGCATGTTGGGTTTACGTGTTGGGTAAATGTTAGAACAGTATGCCCCTCAGACATGGGATCGTGCGTGTAGCAGGCGATGAGAATTTCAAAACCCAGGATGGGGAGAGGGTCACTTCTCCTCATCCACCCCAGATATGCAGGCTCAGATGCTTGCAGGGATGACCCAGTTCTTCGTACAATTTGTGGGGAACCAGACTGCAGTAGACACAGGGGCGAGGCCCAGACTGGAGGCGGTCTATGAAATATTTAGGAGGATGATTCCGAAGGATTTTTCGGGGACCATTGACCCGATGATAACGAAAGAATGGATTAAGTCCATCGAGGTAATCTTTGCATTTATGGAGCTACAGGATACTGACAGAGCTAGATGTGCCACCTTCTTGTCGACTGGAGACGCAAGGCTTTGGTGGGAAAGCGCGTCAATGTCAGTGAACTTACAAACACTGACGTATAATGGGTTCAAGGAGGTTTTCTACTCCGAGTACTTCACTGAAGAAGTACGCTCTCGCGTGACCAGGGAGTTCATGTCGCTGCGACAGGGAGACAGCAGCGTGGCAGACTTTGTCAGGGAGTTTGACAAGGGGTGTCACTTTGTGCCCCTGATGGCAAATGATGCCCGGGAGAAGATGAGTAATTTTATGGATGGCTTGCGGCTGATCTTGCGCCGTGATGTTCGAGTTGCTGGTCCTATGACTTATGCAGTTGCCGTGTCGAGAATCTTGGCGACAGAGCAGGACTAGAGGGACATTGAGGTCGATAGGCAGGGCAAGAGGCCCTATCAGGCACCTCTTCTTGAGGAATCTTCGTAAGTCATTAAGAAAATTAGGATTAAGTTGATATGAGTACTGGAATTAGGTTATCTAAGACTACTTTGGTTGTGTAAGCTTTAATTTCAAGTTTATGAAATAGGGATTATACGGGGATATTTGATGAAATAAAAACAAAAGGGAATTAGTTGTATTCAACATAGGTTAGCAATGGTCGAATATTAAGATTTTTATCGAGTAAGAAATTTAAAATCTTTATATGAGGATTCTAGAATTCTGTGGGTTATAAGCGAAGTTGATTTATTTGAATTAGTCCATCATTAACATGGGGAAACTTATTAAGCTTTATACGTTAGAATGAATTAAGTACTGAGGATACGCCAAAGTGTGACATTCGTTCCAATGAGGAGGGTTTAAGTTTTTTAGGCCTCAACTATAATGTAATTGGGAGGGGAATAGTTTAAGCATGTGTTTGATGCTAGGAAGGTTTTATTATCTAAGCAGAATATCGATAATGTATATTTTGGGGTTTTATGGATTAATGTTACTCGATTTAAGATTTGAAACAATCTTTATTTGGGATGTACTTATAAATGGCTAAGTTACGTAAGTTTGGTGTCGTAAGGTAATAGATCGATGAACATTACGGGTATAGTATAAGGAAAGTGAGATAAGATAAGTTTGAACCTCCATTTCTAATATTGGGAATTGTGAGAAAAGTCAGAACTCGAGTTCATAATAAAGTAAAACTAAGACAGCCTTCAGAACTAGATTAGGACATTACGATTTCTTAGTGATGCCATTTGGACTGAAGAATGCTCCAGCGATTTTCATGGACCTAATGAACCGAGTATTTCAGCCTTACCTTGATCAGTTCGTCATAGTATTAAATGACGATATTCTCATTTACTCGAAGAGCCA
This sequence comes from Primulina eburnea, assembly GCF_022965805.1. Taxonomy (NCBI): domain Eukaryota; kingdom Viridiplantae; phylum Streptophyta; class Magnoliopsida; order Lamiales; family Gesneriaceae; genus Primulina; species Primulina eburnea. The sequence continues at coordinate 6,872,881 of NC_133113.1, forward strand.
TGAGGAGCATAGCCAGCATGTGAGGACAGTGTTGCAGGTTTTGCAGGGTCGCAAGTTTTGTTTGCGAAGTTTAGTAAGTGTGAATTGTGGCTAGAGAAGGTAGCGTTTTTGGGGCATATAGTATCTAGCAGTGGAATCGAGGTGGATCCAGCGAAAGTAGCAGCTGTCAAAGAATGGGTTGAGCCAAAGAACGCATCAGAGATCCGCAGCTTTTTGGGTTTAGCCGGTTACTACCGTAAGTTTATTCGAGGATTTTCGTCCATAGCGGTGCCACTCACTTCACTCACCAAGAAGAATGCTAAGTTTGTGTGGAGTGATGATTGTCAGAAGAGCTTCGACACGTTGAAGCAAGCTCTTATTTCGGCGCCAGTGCTAGCCATGCCAACAGGGCAAGGTGAGTTTGTACTTTTTACCGATGCATCTAAGCTCGGATTAGGCGCAGTGTTGATGCAGCAGGGTCGGGTCATAGCTTATGCATCCAGGCAGTTGAAAGTGCACGAGAAGTACTATCCGACTCACGACCTAGAGTTAGCCGCCGTTGTCTTCGCCCTGAAAATTTGGAGACACTACCTATACGGCGAGAAATGTCAGATTTTCACCGACCACAAGAGTCTCAAATATTTCTTCACGCAGAGAGAGCTGAATATGAGACAGAGACGGTGGTTGGAACTTGTGAAAGATTACGACTGCGAAATTAGCTACCATCCGGGAAAGGCTAATGTTGTCGCGGATGCATTGAGCAGGAAAGTGGCAGTTGTAGCTCAGTTGTCAGTGCAGAAACCACTTCAGTCGGAGATTCAGAGATTTGGTCTAGAGATTTATCCTGAGGGCAGAGCCCCTAGACTGTCTAATCCGATAGTCAAATCTGATTTGCTAGACCGTATTCGAGCAGGACAGTCTTCAGATGAGCAGTTGCAGAAATGGAGACTGAAAGACGAAGCCAAGGGCAGTGTGTTGTACACAGTTTCAGACGAAATTGTGAGATACAGAGGTAGAATGTGGGTGCTAGTGTTGGTTCGGTCAGACAGGATATTTTGACAGAGGCACACGCATCTCCGTATTCCATTCACCCAGGAGGTACCAAGATGTACAAAGACCTCCAGATATTGTATTGGTGGCCAGGGATGAAGCGAGACATCCGTAGATTCGTATCAGAATGTCTCACTTGTCAGCAAGTAAAAGCTGAGCATCAGAGGCCAGCAGGACTGGTTAAGCCACTCCCCATCCCCGAGTGGAAGTGGGAGAACATTACTATGGATTTCGTGGTTGGGTTGCCAAGGTCAGTCAGAGGTTCGAATTCTATCTGGGTTATAGTGGACCGACTCACTAAGTCAGCGCATTTTATACCAGTAAAGACGACTTTCTCTATGACGCAGTATGCGGGGCTTTACATCAAGGAGATAGTCCGTTTACATGGGTTTCCAGTTTCGATTGTGTCCGACAGAGACCCGAGGTTCACATCGTCCTTTTGGAAGAGCTTACACGCAGCCATGGGGACGAAGTTGCTTTTCAGCACAGCTTTTCAACCGCAGACAGATGGTCAGTCTGAGCGAGTGATTCAGATTTTAGAGGATTTGCTAAGAACCTGCATGATTGATTTTCAAGGAGCTTGGGTGTGGGGCCCTTAACTCCTAATCGTTATTACAATGCAATCTGATTAGGGTTTAATTAATCACAGCGGAAAACGGGTTTAAAATTTCTTTACAATGAGACCAAAATATCTCTTCTGATATTTAAATACTAAAAATAGTATCTAAATTCAAATCATAAACACGCCCACACGTAATTAAAACCAATCATATACAAACAACTCATATCATCGTGACATGCCCCGGTATATAGATACATATATATATATACTGGGAACAAGACATAAACAAAAACCTCAGCCCAAGCTGTGGCTTCCTCCAGAAGTGCCCTCTCTGGCCTCCTGATATCCTGGAGTACCTGCCATTGTCCACACACAAAGACAACAACAGCCCCCCTTGGGGGTGAGCAAAGCTCCGTATGGAACAACAAATCATATATACCACAGATATCTAAACAATGATATATGGTATGCAATGCATGTATGTCGTGGAGGTATCAGGTCAAATGCCCATCCACTGAGCACATGTCAGAATCAATCGAATCGCTATCAAATCAAATCAATGCTCGAGCTAGCACACCGGCCGATATGGGAATACACATATGATAGCGTCGACGAAGCGCCATCAATCCCACATCTCATATCCAATCATATAGGGCCACAATTGTCTATGCTTTACGGGTCATATAATACCGGCATAGCGATTGTGTTCACAAACCCCGGAATCCAATCCAATCATATCAGGGTATCCAAGGATCATAGCTCAACGTGCATGTCATGTATCGATGTATGCATAAAATGATGTGTGTTAACAAAACATTTATTTTGTACATCGATACTCAAATCTCAATGTCATGTATGCCACATCAAATCATCAAATAGGCACATAGACACGTATTCCAATCCAATCCATCCAATCATATATCATATAATACAGATACCTGTCGTATGTTACTCGGTCGCAACATACCTCAATTCTTCGTTCCAGTTGATGTAGTCTGAAGATATTGATATAATACTTGATCTACATCAATAACATACTCATTCCAATCAATAACACGCTCCAAAACCATTAATATGAGTTTCAAATATCGTTTGAAACTTCAAAAATTCATATCAAATCCAAATCATATCATAATTCAATTCCGACTTCGAATATAAGTTTATTGTCGGATATTCTACTACATATCAGAAATTCACTTTCAAATACATGTTATTCCAGCACTTTGATATTTAAAGCTGCTGAAACTAGAAGAAAATTACCTCAGTCAGAAGCCCTTAACGCGCAGATAACAAATATATAATTTGTTTCACGTTTAGACAGCGTTTCGAAGTCAAATCTGAAGAAAGAAATCAAATTTCCCTCGTATATCTCGAATTCTCTAAAGATAAGTGACGGAGGAAAGAAGGAAAAGAATATATTCTCGCCCCACCGCCTCTCGCGCTCGGGCGGTAGAATTCTCGCGCCCGAGCGCGAGACATTCTGCCCCCGGATCGCATTTGTGCCGCGCTCGAGCGGTCAAAAGTTACCGCTCGGGCGCGGACCCCTCTGCCCGAACACTCACCCTTTCCATCCTTTGGCGCTCGGGCGGTAATTTTCTACCGCTCGGGCGCCACATGTTCTGTACAATATATTGGTTTTTGTACTATATTGGCGTCCGGCCTCTCAAATCAATTCGTACAACCTCAATTCATATACAATATTCATTTTTCAATCTCATTTCTCAATTCATTGTCACGATATACATCAAAGGTATAATCACATATCAAATTCATTGATATCGGTAATCATATAAGATTTACGATAATACGATACACGGTCCTGACATTGGGAGTCTAGACTACCTCTAGTGGAGTTCACATACAACAACAGCTTCCAAGCATCTATTGGTATGGCCCCCTATGAGGCACTGTATGGGAGGAAGTGCAGATCACCAGTTCATTGGGATGAAGTTTGTGAGAGAGCAGAACTTGGTCCAGAGATAGTTCAGCAGACTGCCGACGTGGTGGTCAAAATTCGTGACAGAATGAAGACCGCCCAAAGCCGTCAGAAGAGCTATGCTGATAAGAGGAGGAGAGATCTAGAATTTTCTGTTGGTGATCACGTATTCGTTAAGATAGCACCTATGAAGGGTGTTATGAGATTTGGAAAGAGAGGCAAGTTGAGTCCGAGGTTTATTGGACCGTTTGAGATTTTGGACAGAGTTGGGACACTAGCCTATCGTGTTGCCCTTCCGCCGAATCTGGCCGGGGTACACAATGTGTTCCACGTTTCGATGCTAAGGAAGTACTTAGCCAACCCTTCGCACATTCTGAGTTATGAACCAATGCAGTTGGCTCCAGACCTGTCTTACGAGGAAAAACCAGTCCAAATCCTAGACAGACAGGAGCACAGGCTTCGGAACAAGACGACCAAGTTGGTCAAAGTTCAATGGCTGAATCAATCGGTGGAAGAAGCCACTTGGGAGTCAGAGGCCGACATGAGACTTCGCTACCCGGAGTTGTTCGGTAAGACTTAATTTCGAGGACGAAATTTTTATAAGTGGGGGAGAAACTGTAGTGCCCAAATTTAATACACGTATAACCCATGCATTCATTTAATTATTAAATCATTTAAATTAATTTTAAATGAGTTTTAGCGATGCATGATTTACTTAAATGCGTTATTTCAAATTATCTATGTTTATGTGATGCACGTTAAAATGTCTTTCGAGTTCCATGTTTCAGGCGATCATTCGAGGCGGGATTGAGGAAAAGACCCGGTGACGATTTGTGGCAATTTAAAATGTGGTATTTTATTTTAAATTGAGAATGGGGCGTTTTAAATAATTTATTAAGTTGTTGGTATTTTTAAAGCTTTAATAATGTATTGAGTGAATTAAGAGTTTAAGACCTTTAAAATTAGTGTGTAGATATTTTAATTGTAGAGTTTGATTCAACCAGTGTGTGTTAACTTTTTATTATTATTTTAAATAGTTTATTTAGTTAAGAGTTTCTCCTAATTAAAACACACACACTCACACACACTTACACGTTTTTACACACACTAAACACACACACTCACCTTAAGTTCAGCTTTTATTATTTTGAGGAGAGAAAACCTAGGGTTCTTACTCCTTCAAGCAGCCGCCCCCTTCCCTCTTCGATTTCCAGCAATTTTTCGTGTGTTTCCTTCGAAGATTTTAGCGCCACGTTCGTCCCGGATCAACCTCGCTTCCATCTCCGCTTCGGTGTCGTCGTACGGTATTTTTAAATATCAAAAGGCACGTATATTCTGTTCTTTCTGCATCGATCTTGTCATAGTATGCGTTGTGTATTTTTATGCGTGAAAATTCATGTATGACGTTCGTCGTTTGAGCGGAAATTGATTTGAATGCGTTTGAAATACTTTTTAGATCTGAAATCTCGTAACTTGCTGTTCTTCTCGAAACTGCGATTTTTCCGTCGAGAATTTGAGAAAACTTTCAACTACAAAATTGTAGAACTTTTCGATACCTTCGTTTTGATATAAAATTCAAGATTTTTGGATGAAAATTGAGTGAGTTATGGCGTTTTTCGTGGGACTGCTCAAACTGCGACTTTTACGATAATTGTGTTCTCGAAGTTTATTTGTTGCAGGCTTCGTTGGAGATCGACGGACGATCGTTGTTGCACCTAGGTATGATTATTATGTTGTTGGGTCGATATGTGGTACGTCGGTTAGTGTCGATAGGCACTCGAATGCATTAGAATTCGTAGGAAAGAAATTAGTGTCGATTGTCACGTTTTTGAAATTGTATGCGTCGTAAGATGAACGTCGTGGCTTGAGATGTTGTACGAAATTGGTTTTATGTTATGGTATGCTAGGATGGGTCTCGGGGTGTCGGTTCATAGTTCGTGCAAATGGGTCTAGAAAGTTAAGCAAAGCATGTACAAGAATTTTCGTAAGTTCGCGATCACAGAGCCTGCACGGACCCTTACACGGACCCTGGCACGGGGTCCGTGCCTTTGTTCTTCCGGAGTGCCCTTTTTCCAGAGTCTGCACGGACCCTGGCACGGGATCCGTGTCCACCCTTTTTCATGGAGTCTTTCACCCGAGTCTACACGGACCCCTACACGTTGGTAGGCACGGGGTCCGTGTCCCTTCTTCTTTCCGAGTGTCACTGCACCGCACCTAGACGGACCTGTACACGGACCCGGGGTAGGGGTCCGTGTACTCACTGCTTTGAAAGAATTGTAAGTATATTTTGGGATTTGACGTCATGGTTTAGTGCAAGGATTTTCAAGGTCGTGTCATGGGAAATGTTAGAACGTCCTAAGTATTGATTGGACTTGAGAGTAAGTATGATTCCTACGTTTAAGTTATGCAAATTCATGTTAGTTGGTGCAGCAACGGCCCCGATCGAAGTCCAACGAATCCCTCAACGCCAAGTAAGTATGTTGACGTGCAAAGAAAATATGTCAAGTTTTTGAGGTATGCTAAATGTCTTGTGACCAAATTATGTTAGGATTGGAAAGCGTTAAATTATGAACGGGGACCAATCCGCCCGTTAAATTATGAACGGATTAGATCATGGTTGGAAAGCGTTAAATTATGAACGGGGACCAACCAGCCCGTTAAATTATGAACGGGGATCTTATGTATGTGGCAGTGGATACGTCCCTGTCAGCCCAGTACTGTGGTGTGTCTGATCAGGCGTTTACTATGTTATGGGTCACTTGCTTTGAAACATGCCTCTACGCAAAATGATGAAGTTATGTATGTTTACGTATGCAGTATGTTTAAGAAAGTTTATGTTGATGGCACGTCTAGTTTTGTATGTACGTACGTTCAAGTTCGAGTTATGTATGTCCTATTTTAAAGTTGCATGTGATTTTATTACGTAGTACTCGTTATTCCAGTTTATACGTGTTGAGTCTTTAGACTCACTAGACTTGATCGATGCAGGTGAGTATGTTGATGAGGAGGCAGGAGGTGGTGACCAAGGGACAGGCTTGGACTGAGCGGCAGGCAAAACCCGAGGACCGCCCATGTTATTTTACGATTCTTTTTATGCAAGTTTAAAATACTCTGATGTTATGTTTCATTTCAAAACTTTTGGAACAGTGTTTCCTTTTAGCAAATTTTACTGGTGATGTTGATTTCAAATATTTTTATTGATGAAGGATGTAGTGACGACCGTATTTGATTCATTTCCGCATTTCATTTAGTTTAAAAGAAAATTTTTAATTTTTACGCAAATTTTAAGTAGTAAAGAATACGGTTCGTTACATTCTGAATCGCAAACTGAAGAAACAACTGATCGCACCAACTGAATAAGACAAACTGATATGTCATATGTGCAGTTCAGCTGATTGTCCAGTTGATATTTGGTTCAGCAGGAGAACCTCAGAAGCCTAGCCAGCGGAAGGAGTGTTCAACTGATGAAGAGCCCAGCTGGCCAGTTCAACTGAACGAGAGCGAAATCAGTTCAACCGACGAGTCAACTGATTTCGCTAGCCCAACTGAAGATCAGTTCAGCTGACTAGTTTGGAGTATGTTGAAACTTTTTAAGTTCGCAATCTTGATTTTGATGATAAGAAAACTTGTTAATTGTGTTACTAATGATCTACCTTAGTGTGCATCATCTACGATCACTCAAGAGATGTTTACATCGTAAAACTGAAGACCCAACTGATCACACAAAATGAATCAGTCTAACTGGTTACGTAAATTGAGCAGTCCAGCTGATTGTCCAGTTGATAGGTGATTCAGCAGGAAAACCTAAGAAGCCTGGCCAGCCGAATGAGTGTTCAACTGATGAAGAAACCAGCTGATCAGTCCAACTGAACGAAGTGTGAAATCAGTTCCACTGACGAGTCAACTGATTTCACCAGCCCAACTGAAATATCAGTTCAACTGACCAGTTCGAAGCATAAGTTAGAATCCTTCAGTTATGGATGAAGACAAACTCTTTCAAGTGGATTCCAGTTGTACGTGAAGGTACAAAGCCATGATACAGTCAAAGGATAATAATGGACGTTGCATCGGAGCAGTAAAGACAAAACGCTTCAGAAGGGCAGTCGAAAAGTCGAGACACAAAGTCCAAGAATCCGATTCAAATGCAACGGATACAATAATTGAGTCTCACTGTAGATCAGTTTTCCCGCCAATATAAGGTAGAGATCAGTGAAGACTCAGGATAACACAACAAGAAGATAACCCAAGAAAAAGAGAGAAGGGCACACTTCAAAGTTATATCAGCTTGAGAGAATCATTCAGCCCAGTCGAGGGATCTCTTCACAGATATACCAGCTTAGATTAGAAGCATATTTCCCTCAGTGTGTGAGAACAACCTTGTTTAGTTCTCACACACACAAACACTCTCATCACCCAAAAACAGTCTTGCACAAAGGTGTTAAACTTGCGTATGTAGTCTTTGACACATAGACGTTAAAGAAGTGTTGGCTGGAAGGTGCTGCCTTCAATCGTAGCTAGGAGTTCAGTTTAGGCAGTGGGTAAATCCTAGCTGAGTGGGTTTGTACAAGTAGTTGTATAAATCAAAGTCTTCTAGTGGATCATATCCGTGGAGATAGAAGGGGTGACGTAGGAGCAGTTGAAGTCTCCGAACATCCATAAACATATCTTGTGTGTTTAACTGATTAACTACTGCTTTCAAACTGTTTTGATCAGTTGGAGTATTCGTCAGTTCAGTTGTCACCGTAACTGAACTGAAGAATGCAAAAAATAATCTAGCCTCCTTCAGTTAGTAAGTTTACATAAGTTAAAATGTTTTCTAATATAACAGTATTCTTCATGAAGGATTACTTCGAGTTTCTTCCGCTTGGTTTTAACCAAACTCGATTTAATTCATCGGTGTTAATATTCTTAGAACACGAGCTATTGAAGCTCATTGGAGATTGTCGAGTACGAGATGTCTTCGAAGGCACTAGCACAAACGATCCTTCAGTTGGTATCAGAGCAGGTTGTTCTAAGAAGAAAATTTGAAGAAAATTGTGTTTTAAAATGTGTTACCTTAAAATAGTGTTAAAAGCTATTTAAAAATGTTTTATACAATTTCAAAACTATTTGAAAATATTTATATGTCACTCTTTGGTAAAGAATTGAGAGGATTGGTTATGCAATGTTCGTTATGGCCACTTCTTTAGACTCTTTACTTAGGGGTTTTAATCAGGCTGCAGGGGACTGAAGAACATATGCAAAGATGCACAGCTAAATTAGTCACTGAACAAGAAATCAGTTGCAAACCTACCAAGTCAGTTGTTCTTCAGACGAAACTCATCTATGTTGGGATGTTGGTTGATTTAATCACCAGCTGAACTCCACGTGAGCCCAGTCACAGTCTGCTCGACCAGTTGGGTGAGCACAAAGGACAAGTCCAAAGCAGTTTAACTCGTTTTTCTAGCAAATTGAACTCACAACTGATGCAGCAGTTCAAGCTATCAAAACAACTAGCTGATGGTATATCCAGTTCTGTCACAGAAACCGACTGATATCGATGTTGTTTAAAATATTATATTTCTATAGCAATTTTCCTTTTTCAACTGATGTATACACTCAGATGTAAATTCTTGAAAAACTTATTTAAATAAAACTTCATGTTTATTCAGTTGTGTTCCGTTGGGATTGAAAAGATATTCTGAGTTATCTTGCTTACGATGCTTGAATGATTAATTGACCAATTTAAATATTTCTCAAATACGGGTTTTTTTTCAGTTTCTGAGGGGGAGCTTCCCTTTGTAACAAAATTTAGCTTAAAATCTAGTTACTCTCTCAGTCAACTGAAAAGTACTGTATTAAATCATTTTTGACTACTAATTCAGTTTTAAGGGGGGGTTTTTCTTTAGTCTTCAAAATTTCTTTAATTCAGTTTTTAGGGGGGGTGGGTGGGCTTTCGACAGTTTGAATGTACTAACTCCTAAACTGAATATATTGCACTTAACTGCTCAAGTTTTGTATTCATCAAAAAGAGGGAGATTGTTGAAACTTTTTGTGGGGACCCGGACGCTAATCACGTTCTAAATCATAATGATGACTAATTAATCAATTAGTATAAACAGGGTCTAATTTTTTTTTTTTCTAAAATACACAGCGAAAACGTAATGTAATTAAATTCAAATTACATATTAAACATAACATACAATTATCATATGATCTACAATAATCCAACTAGGTTCAACTACAAGTCAGTGCTGAATCCTAAGTTGCTTCAAAGCCCGGATCTCCACGCTATCTAGTTCAGCCTCGTACTCTTCTTGACCCTGATCCTAGCCCACCTGTTGCCATGCACACATACAAACAAGTCAACAGCCGGATAACTCCGGTGAGATATAAATATCCCAGTATAAATCATGTATACATGCCATCTTATAAACAATATAAGAGCATATATCAAAAAAATCATATCATATATCAAAATCATGATATAAATCCATAACAAGAATAAATCATATTCTATACATGTACCCTGATCAGGAACATAAATCAATATCAAGAATAAATTGTATTCTAAGCATGTACCAATATCAGGATCATCAAGGGACATGAACCATCTTCAGGAACATAAATTAACATCCCTCAATAAAAATCAATATAACTGTCACTCAAACTCGTGACTCTACGTTTTAGACTAGACTCAATCCTAGTATAGGGATCCCGGTTTCCAGATGTGGTGGTCCTATACCGAATTCCGTAATAGAAGGAACTCTGATCTTATTACTCGATATAAACAAATATGGTGTTCCTATATCGATTTACGATATAACCAAGTATGGTGTTCCTATATCGAATTACGATATAACCAAATATGGTGTTCCTATATCGAATTCCGTAATAGAAGAAATTCCAATTCTATTTACTCGATATAACCAAACATCCGGTGTCCTGATCTAACCGTCATGTACTGTAGCTCCATCGCTAACATCGTATCTTGAGACATCGTGCAATGTGCCCGTGGCGATACCACCACTATCAGGCACTTCTGTCACAAGATTACTCGTCTAACACATGTCATCTATCATTCAAGAGAACAAGTATATCAATCAACTCAATGCAAATATCAATGCAATAAAATAAAGTATGTGATTTAGGGAAAACTCGAGTCAAACCTCACTCGAGTTGTGCAATCCCAACTCAACATTAATTTATACCTTTATCTTCTCGCTCAGAAGAAGAAGAAGAAGTCCCGACTCTATCTCGGTCCATTCTCAATTTGGTAATAACAATATCGAACAGATATAATATCAATAAACAATTCAATTCAGAACCTGTTCTGATCAATACTCAAATCAAAACACATAATCTGATCGATGTCACTTGAGATACAATCTAATCTATATCGAGGATATCACGATATAATCGAAATCACTACTGAATCTGATCAATATCAATTAACTGATGTTTCGACGGTATAACAATACAGTCTCGATAACCCCGTCAGTCCGAACATCACAGATATAATACCAGAACTCATAATCAATATCGATACCAGTCATAATCTCAATAACAATACATATCTGATATGAATTCTCAGTCAAATCGATTCCAAAAATCATAACAATTACATAACCAGTCTGTTTCTCAATCTGACTTCGATTCTATGATGTCTAACATGACCAGAACATCATATACGAATCCTATTCAATTCTGACAATATCATAATTTCAGAACATGTCTAAACGTAATAAAACTTACGTCAAATTGTAGATGTCGTCGCTAGGAAAACGATACCTTACTCGGATTCAAAATCAGACGGGCGGATTGAAGTAAAAAGGCGTAAGGATTTTCTAAGCTTCCTCGGCCCTTTCCTCTCGTTTCTGAGAGAATTTGCTTGTATATATGTATATATATATACATAGATACATTGCATGCAAGGCAAGTGGCGTATTTTTGTGATGCATGCCTCGCGCATATGCGCCCATACTGCCGCGCATATGCGCCGAAGGTTCGGCCTTCCAATTCTCCATTCGCGCATATGCGCGACTCTATCCCGCGCATATGCGCCACACTTTCTGTCCATCTCGCGCAGGTGCGCGGCTTACGTCCCGCATGTGCGCGTAATGCTCTGTTCCATCTCCTTGGCTACTGGAGTGCTCGCGCATATGCGCGCACTGACACCGCGCATATGCGCAAGACCTACTGTCTCAGCACATATTTCCTCGCGCATGTGCGCGCACCATCCGCGCCCAACTCTCTGGACGTTCGGCGCATGACTCGCGCATCTCATCGCGCATGTGCGCGAATGCACACAGTCGCACTTATATTCTTCGTCTGTTCTCGCCTTTCCCAGTCCGATCCGATCCGTCTATAATTACCATAATGAAACAATAAATCATTTCAGATTACGGTAATCAAATTCTCGGGCCTTACACTTTTCAAGTTAGCAATCTTGATTTTGATGATAACAGAACTTGTTAATTGTGTTACTAATGATCTACCTTAGTGTGCAATATCTAGGATCACTCACGAGATTTTTACATTGCAAAACTGAAGACCCAACTGATCGCACAAAATGAATCAGTCTAACTGCTTAATTCAATTGAGTAGTCCAGCGATTGTCCAGTTGATAGGTGATTCAGCAGGAAAAACTCAAAAGCCTAGCCAGCCGAAAGAGTGTTCAACTGATGAAGAAACCCAGCTGATCAGTCCAACTGAACGAAGTGTGAAATCAGTTCCACTGACGAGTCAACTGATTTCACCAGCCTAACTGAAAGATCAGTTCAACTGACCAGTTCGAAGCATCAGTTAGAATCCTTCAGTTTTGGATGAAGACAAACTCTTTCAAGTGGATTCCAGTTGTACGTGAAGGTACAAAGCCATTATACAATCAAAGGAGAATAATGGACGTTGCATCAGAGCATTAAAGACAAAACACTTCAGAAGGGCAGTCGAAAATTCGAGACACAAAGTCCAAGAAGCCGATTCAAATGCAACGGATACGATAATTTATTCTCACTGTACGATCAGTTTTCCCCCCTATATAAGGAAGAGATCAGTGAAGACTCAGCAGAATACAACAAGAAGATAACCCAAGAAGAAGAGAGAAGGGCACGCTTCAAAGTTATATCAGCTTGAGAGAAGCATTCAGCCCAGTCGAGGGATCTCTTCACAGATATAACATCTTAGATTAGAATCGTATTTCCCTCAGTGTGTGAGAACAACCTTGTTTAGTTCTCACACACACAAACACTCTTATCACCCAAAAACAGTCTTGCACAAAGACGTTAAACTTGCGTATGTAGTCTTTGCATATAGACGTTAAAGAAGTGTTGGCTAGAAGGTGCTACCTTCAATCGTAGTTAGGAGTTCAGTTTAGGCAGTGGGTAAGTCCTAGCTGAGTGGGTTTGTACAAGTAGTTGTATAAATCAAAGTCTTCTAGTGGATCATATCCGTGGAGATAGAAGGGGTGACATAGGAGCAGTTGAAGTCTCCGAACATCCATAAACATATCTTGTGTGTTTAACTGATTAACTACTGCTTTCAAACTGTTTTGATCAGTTGGAGTATTCGTCAGTTCAGTTGTCACCGTAACTGAACTGAAAAATGCAAAAAATAATCTAGCCTCCTTCAGTTAGTCAGTTTACATAAGTTAAAATGTTTTCTAATATAACAGTATTCTTCACGAAGGATTACTTCGAGTTTCTTCCGCTTGATTTTAACCAAACTCGATTTAATTCATCGGTATTAATATTCTTATAACACGAGCTATTGAAGCTCATTGGAGATTGTCGAGTGCAAGATGTCTTCGAAGTCACTAGCATAAACGATCCTTCAGAGTATCAGTTAGAATCTTTCAGTTGTAGATCAAGACAAACTCATTCAAGTGGATTTCAGCTATACACATAGGTACAAAGCAAGTATCCAATCAAAGGACAATAATGAACGTTGCAGAACATTAAAGACAAACGTTCCAGAAGGGAAGTCGTAAAGTCGAGACACAGACTCCAAGGAATGAATTCAAAAGGCAATGGATACAATTATGGAGTATCATTGTACAATCAGTTTTCCGCCTATAAATAGAAGATCAGTGAAGACTCGAATAGACAGAGAACTATACAACACTAGGAAAAGTGTGGTAAAACAAAAGAAGGACACGCATATCGCTTATCAGCTTACAAGGAAGCAACTGCCCAGTTAAGAGAACACTCAAAATTTATATCAGTTCAGATTAGAAGCTCACTTCCCTTAGTGTGTGAGAACACCTTTGTTCAGTTCTCACACACAAACACCACCACCACCACCCAAATAGAGTCTTGCACAAAGACGTTAAACTTGTATGTGTAGTCTTTCTCACAGAGATGTTAAAGAAATGTTGGCTGGAAGGTACTGCCTTCAATCTAGACTAGAAGTTTAGTTAGGCAGTAGGTAAGTCCTAAGCTGGGTAGGTTTGTACAAGTAGTTGTATAAATCAAAGTCTTCTAGTGAATCCTACCCGAGGTGGTATAAGGAGTGACGTAGGAGCAGTTGAAGTCTTCGAACGTCCATAAATATATTTTGTGTACTTAACTGATTAACTGTTGTTTTCAAACTGACTTGATCAGTTAGAGCATCCGTCGGTTCAGTTCTCATCATAGCTGGACTGATATATGTGATAACCGATCCCCTGCTTTTCAGTCATTCAGTTTACATAAGTTAAAACGTTTTCTAATACAACAGTTTTCTTTACGAAGGATTAATTCGAGTTTCTTCTGCTTGGTTTGAAAAACAAACTCGATTTAATAAATCGGTGTTAACATTCTTAGAACACGAGCTATTGCAGCTCTTGGGGAATATTTTGTTTGAAGCACCTCACGGTGCCCAGCAAATGATCCTTCAAAAATACAGTAGAGAGGAGAGCAGGGTGGAACATGGATGTGAGGCTTAGCCGATCGAGAATACTTTGATAATAACTCTTTATAAACAACTATATAGAAGACTTACCAAGTTACTGATCTCTTAGTTGGAGAGCAAGAACGTACTATAGTAACATTCTAGGAATCTAAGTAATTAAGCCTGAAGGTCTTAGGTTCGAGTGTTAGGAGAGACGAAAGAAATCACTTTCAGATATGAGATATTATATGAGTAATGGTAAATGGGAAATCTCATGAAGGAGAAGGCCCCCGGTGAGAGCCCATTTACGAGAGAAAGCCCTAGAGAGAGCTCAAGATAATGATAGCCTGTGGTTGTTACATAAACTTCCATTTCACAAATATTTATCATTCTTTGGTAATTTCTTATCATAAGTTGTTCCAAATAGTAGACGGTATTACAAGAAAATTGATTTATTTGTCTTGTAATATCGAATACTATTTCGGTTTCCCTCAATCCTTCTGGAAATTTAAGATTTCCTATTAATGAAAAGCTTTTTGTTACCAGTTGAATTTCTTGTACATGTGTTTTTCCTCATCTGTGACTTGTGATCTTATCTCACTTAAAAGATAGTCTCTTTGATTCCAGTCTAAGACTTTGATTTATATGTAAAATTGGTTTGTCTTGGATATGTATATTTATTTCATGTATTAAAGGAAACTCGATTATTTCTGGATAAATTGCTCGAGTAAAATTTCCGAATATCAATGGAATTAAATAAATTCATTTCTAATTATCAATTCTCAATGATTTGTATTATACAGAGCACATGAAATTTGATAGGTAATAGAATATGATCTATTATCTTCTCTTATTAGCTTGTTTTTTTTTTTGAAGTTTTGAGGAAACGTCTAGGATCGACTGAAATCTCGATATGTAAGATTGTAGGCAATTCTTGGATAAATTACTTCTACACTTTTCTATGCACGGAGATTTCTTGATATAGTTCAGAGTTTCAACTTTTGAAGATTACCCATTATTTTATCACATATAGTAATATAAATGGGTGAATATTTACCTTATTTAAAAGTAGTTCTAATCTGGACTGCACCAATATGAATCCATGACATGGTTCGTGCTAGTTTTGGCTTGAGATTTTGTAATTCCTCTTTTATTTCTTCAAAAGTAATTAATTGCATTTCCATCTGATTTCCAGTAAGTTTCATAGGAATTGTCATTTCTCTTCTAGAAACTTTATAGATTAAATGATACATTCTGTTTCTTAGGTTGTTTCTTAGGCCAAGATTTTCTTAGAATTTTTCTACTTGTCTTGTAGAGAATCTTTGACATCTCTGTAGACCTGAGTTTTCTCTAATGATTTTTTGGACCATGTTATAAGATACAATTGTCCGGCTAAAGAAATTAGACAAATCTTTGTGTCTTTTGTGTCGAAACACTTTTTCTTCAATTAGATTCTGAATTTGTTTCATCGGATTCTTCTTGACTTATTACTTCTTCTTCTTCATATATACTCTCGTCTGAAAGGATATCCTCAAACTGGTATACTTGAATTAAATCTTGGTAGTAAAATGTTTCTTTAATATCTGAGTTGATTCAAAGCGCCTTATTCCATTTATATCATTTTATGGATAGTCTGGATAGTTGGTCGAAATATGATCTTTTGCTCTACATGTCCAGCAATTATAGTCTTTAAAACTTTCTGATGCGATCCTTCGAACCAGGAAAAGCAAACGCGCTCAAAAACGGATTATAGCCCTCGATTCGATTAAACAAAGAAACGGTTGTGTTGTCCCGATCTTTTTGACACAAGTAAGGTGTAATATTCACCTCTAAATTATGAAGAATTTAGCAACAAATATTATCGAAGGATAAACAATTGGAATCCAAACGAACCTTCAAAGAACTCGTCTTTGACAATCCGAGTGAAGAACAATCGACAAACGCTACAAAGTATTAAACTTTGATAAGTTTGATTTGAGAAACACACAAAGGTGTATACAAAGCCCAGCTTTGAAAAGTTGAGAGAAAACTCACAAATATGATTAAAACTCAATAATAATCTAATTACAATGACCAATTTTCGTCCATATTTTGTTACAAAATCTGAAAAATATCAAAATCTAATTATCAAAACAAATAGGACTCTAAAATAGGAAACTAAAGATTATTCTCGGCTGCGGCGCGCTGGGGCGGTGAAGTTGGCCCCCCTAGCGACAACTCTGCTGGACTAGGCGCGCTAGGGCGGTGAAGTTTGGCCGCCTTAGCGCGAGACTCTCTGGACTTCACCTTCTGGACAGTGTCTTTGGCGCTGGGGCGGAGAAGTTTGGCCGCCCTAGCGCGGGGCTCTCGGTTTCCGGGTCTTGATTTGGCTTCCTCTTCATCATTTAGCACTTGAATAACATTGAAATATCTTCTAACTTCATTGTTTTGCATGTAAAATTCTTTGAAGCTTCGAATCGCAAGATTTAGCAAGTCATGCCCGACCAGATTCATATCACTTTCATTAGCTCTTATGTGAGCTCTTCTGAAAGTTTTTTTAGTTAGTGTTTGTCCTATGCTTTGAGATGAGTTTGATGTTTGGGATGACATCTTACTTCTTAATGATCCACTTCTTTGTCCAGATTTAGAAGATCTGATTTTATGTATAGAAAATATTGTTCTTATTTTCCAAGAACTTTCTCCATTTCTTCCACTTTTGACATAAGGGTGAGATTTAGAGCTCTTCATTTTTTTGCCTTTAAGACTTACTTCCAATGATTGTTGGAAGATTATTTTTTTTTACAACATAACGAAGTACAATAGTTAATACATCTTAATCTTTTGTAATGTTGTCGTATAACACCATTATGCCAACTTTCTTTTAAAAAAAGAGGCTCGTATTGTCATTGTATCTGGATTGCTAGGGATATATTCCCTTATTACCATTTCTCCCCAAATACTTGACATTTTGGCGAAGAAAAGTTCCATTGCTTTATTTTATTCGACTCATTAATTATATCTATAATTAATGAATCACATAACATATTCATCCACTGAATAGATGTCATGTAAGTCAAGACTATACAAAGCTTGAGTATATTTATTTTTCCTCCATGTCTTGACTTTTAAAATAAACTACCCCTATAAATTATCCTTTGAATAGGGTAGCCAATTTTCCGAATATTTCGCTAAGAGATTCTCTGGTTAGAATTGAATCTTTGATTTCTGCTGAAGTTATGTCCCAGACGATTTTGACTGATCCAATCAGATACATTTCTACAAGTTTAATAAATCTTTATGTGTTGAGATAAAGTGTTCATGCTCCGATTATCATACCCGATATCCAATTATCTATGAGATCTTCTCCAGTCTTCTCATAAGGTAGGTGCAAGAAAATTTGATGTCTCCTTGATTGTATTCCAACCGGGTGTGATTCTCTACCTATTTGGAAGTCTGTTCCGATTCCTAACATATTTGTATCATATGATCCCACACTTTTCTCTCTTGGTAGTTCATGATAATGTACCCTACTAATTAGGGGTTGTTTACTTCCTCCAGTTTGTGTTCATTTTCATATCTAAGATGTTGGGGTTTGAAAAAGACTTTGCAATGTCTTGAAGGTCCTCTAGACCAATCTTTGTTGGTTAAAGGCTTATGCATCACTCTGCTCCTTCCTCTTTGAGGTACCTCTTTGATGTAATAGAGGTTCAGTGCCAAAAGACGGTGACAATCTTCCTCCCATAATTTTATTGCTAAAACTTAGTTGTTGTTCCAGATTTTGGGTTATTGTTTGAATATCCTTTAATATCCCAAGAATTTCTTCTAGTTTTTCATGGATTTCTTCAATTTTACATGATACATAGTATAGTTGATTGGTATATTTATGCACGTTTTTGGACTGTTATAAGGTCCCGAGAGAGTTTATAGGAATCTGAAATTATATTTAGGAACATATTACTTGGAATTATAAATTTATCTTAGGATTCTGATATGTTTTTTGTTGCTCATTATGTCTAAAATCGGTTAGATCTTCTTAGTTCAAATCTTCAAATGTATTAGAATAAATCATGTAAATAATAAATCTCAAACAAGAAAAATTTCCTCCTCATCAAGAAAAAGTTACTAAATAATAACAATTGAGGATGCTTTGAATAAAAAAACCTAACCTCGAATATCATTTTCATGGTCAGTGTAATTATTTTCTAACAATAATGAAACCAGTGATATTTTGGGCGTATTTGAAAGTGTTTTTAGTTTAAAGGACCAAGTTGGGCATAATTTAAATGATTTAGGACTAAATTGAGCTTCAAATTTGGACCGTAGCTAAACATTTGGGATCAAACTTGGTTTTTCCCCTCAATTCTACATATTTTGAATCGACGCATAATTTTATAACACGAACCAAAAAAACGTTAATAATATTTTTTCATTATAAAATTTTCATTTATTTTTAAAAATAATCAAATTCAATACTTTGTATTTAAAAATCAAAAAATTAATATTTTAAAAATTGGGTTTCTCATAATTTTTCATCATATATAAATAATAAAACATAATATATTAAAACTTAATATTGTTCATATTGTATCACGAGTTTTGGTATAAGTATACAAAATATTCGTCCATTTTTTCCACAAAATTTCAATTTAATAAATATTTTTTTAAAAGCTAAATACCTTTGTATCTAAACTTAACTCTTAAGTAAATTCAACGTCTTTTAACCAAAAAAAGCATTCGAATAGTAATACAGAAAAGGGAATATCATATGGAATCATATCTAAGCATATTCTCTCTTCAATTATAATAAAATCTAAGAATATGCCATAAATTTTGACGACTAACCACTTGAATAAAATAGTGTATTCTTCCAAATAATTAAATGACAAAAAATAGAGTTGAGGTTGTTTCTTAGGCAGCATTATTAAGTTAATTGAATTAGACTAAATTTATTTCATATAGGTCCAAAATTGATAATCGATAGTTAAAATTATTGAGAACAACGTTGCGTTAGGTCCAAAGTTGATGGTAGGTTGCAACAACTTTATATTACGTACACTGCAAAAAAATCATGGGTTAGCGACGAAATACTAATACAAACCAGATTCCCAGAAAATTAGAAGTGTAAAGATATTGAATGGAATATCAAGAACTTTGATAATTCATGTTTTAATCCGAATTTGATCAAATCTTGATCCCAATTTAAAACTCGATAAATTTACTAATTTTGACTCAAGTTAAGCGCGATACATTTGTCGAAGTACTTAAGCTCAATTCGATATTGATTTCATAAACATGTTACACTAGTAGAAACTTTGAAGCCAATTTTGAATGGTCGTTACCCAATTTGAGGCATATTGGGATTAAAAAACTCAGTGAAAGAACAATTATTATTATTATTATGTTACAATAGTGATAGGACAATACTGGTAGAATAGAAATCATAATTGTATATTATAAAAAGATTATGTCAACCATGAAGCAATATTCCAATGCTTCTAGAATGAAACATGACATATATTCAGCCAATCATATTTTCCTGTTTTTCTTTTAAAAATGCAACGATCAAGTTGTTTATTAGTCAATTTTTAAAAATTCAAATGTTCATACAATCATACATTATCTATACAAATATGTTTATTATGTTTCTTGTGAGACGTTCTCACCAATCTTTATTTATGTGACATATCAACTATGCACATATTTATAATAATAAGTAATATTTTGGCATAAAAAGTAATATTTTTTATCGATGACCCAAATAGAATATCTGTCTCACAAAATTGGCTCGTGAGACCGTCTCACAAAATTGGCTCATGAGACCGTCTCACTTAAGTTTTTGTGATATATTTAATATAGCTATACCCTTATTTTATTTTAAAAAAAAAAACACAAGTTATCAAAAGAATAAGTATGTAATATAATTGATTGAACTTTTTTTCACTGAAAATCCCTCGTAAAATAAATCTTTTAAGCTCAAATAAATCGTAAATGGACGAGTCAACTTATAATATAGTGTACAATATAAGGATATCGTTCCCACGGAGATTGATTAGAGAAATTTATTTCAAACACAATTATTTAATTAAATAAACAATAACTGGGAAAAAAATATAAAAAAAATTAAAAGGATTCAAACAAACAAAATATAAATAATGAACAAACAATTGTTATGATCTTGGTTCACCTACTTTTGAATATTTTTTAACGATTGAATTTCAATTTATAAAACATGTTTTTGACTGGATTCCCTAATATATCAATATAATCCGTCGAGCTATATTAATCTAATAAACAAAAAGAAGTAATTAAGTGTCCTTGTGTTATTTAACCATCGTAATCGTATTAACGAACTGTGAAATCATCTAGCGTTCAACATATTGAACCATGATTATCAATATATATTCAATCTCATATGTCAATGCAAGTTATAGATCTATGGATTATGTTACTCTATCATGTTATAAAATCTTCTTTCTGTCTCAATTATAACATATAAAATCAATTCGAAGTTGATTATCCTCTAAAGATGTAATAAACACAATAACATAGTCAAGTATTACTTATAAAAAAAATTCAATCTTAGAAAGAATACACGACATAAATGTTTGTGATAGGATCTCCTAAATCCTAACTTAAATAAAGAGAAGGAGAATGTTTTTTAATTTTTTATTATTTATATAAATTCAAGCATGTTAAATTTCTAGATAAAGTAAATTATTTAAATCTACTTTAAATTGTAAAAAAAATTATATACAAATATAATTTTTAGTTGACTAGTGCCACGATTACAAGAAATCAAATATTATATGTTGTAATATTAAATATTAGTTGGTAGAAGTCTAGAAGGAATGGAGGCGGACGCGATGTTGTTTTTTGAATTTCGATGTTGTTTTTTGAAGAATTGAATATAAACAAAATACGTGAAGTGAAATCCAAGGAAACACGCGATTCTCCTCCTCCACCAACAGCTCTGCCGCCGCCGCCCACCTGCCGCTTTTCTTCTGAAATAACCGTGCAGCACAGCTCCCACTTTTCAGAGGTTTGAATTTAATCAACACCCTTGAGAAAAAGCAGAAAGATACCTGGAAGAATTGAAAAGAAAGAACTGGGCGGCGATCAAGTGAGTTCTGATTCGCTTTGAGCACGTAATCTATTTTCTTTTTGGGTTTTGATTTTTTTGAGGTTTAAAGATTGGTATTTTTTCGGACATTTTTTCCTTTTTTGTTTGGTTGAAGTGTAAAGCTATTATTTTTATCATTTCCTCGTGATATAACTGGCCTTTTTTTGTGAATGTGTGCGGTTACGTTTATTTTGGTTAGATTTGTGGGTTTTCATGTGATCTGAGTTTTAAGCAATAACAGTTATTTTGCGAGCCTGAATATGCGGAAATGGGAGCTTTTGTGATTGATTGAATAATCTTGAGCTGGAAAAAGATATTGTTTTCCTTGCTTTTGTTGACCAGAAGATGGAGCTGATACTATCCAGATTACAATTTGTGTACTGATGTTTTCTGAGGTGGCTAGAAAATCAAGGGCTCGTATGTTTTGACAGATTGTTCTCATTTCTCAATAAGGCTGATGTTTTTTGAGGTGGCTCAAAAATTAAGAGCTCGTATATTTTTTAACAGATTGTTATCATTTATTGACAAAGTCGGAGAAATTTTTGGGGACAATAGTTCTTTAATAAAAGAAGCTAGTGAAAGTTGAAGGTGTTTGTTATAGTTGATGTGCGCATGGGAATAACTATTAACTACTATATTCCCACGAGAGAACTGGTGTTCCATTTGCCAAAATGACGAGTCTATCTTGTTCAGTTTTGATCGATATAGGATTGAAGTGTACAATTGCTTTTAATTCAAAAAATACTTATGTTCTCTTGTTTGATTTGTTGCTTATGGATCCACAAGAGAGGGCCCAATTTTTGACGTCTGAACTTGTAGAGTGTTTGTCCTTGATGCCCACCAAACAATTAACTTTATAAAGCTTTAGATTATATCAGTTTCATCTACATGTGCTCGTAGAATTCTGGCTGAAATGAGATGTATAAAATGCTGAAGTCATTTTTGTTCTGGTTTATTTTCTCTGACATGGAGATTGGTATGGATGTATCAAAATGTTGTATTAATATTTTGTTTAGCAAGACCAAGCATCGTAGATTTCAGTTTCTTTTTTTGGGCTTGTCGTGGTAAATTAGAGTTTGATACTTAGTTTAGAAAAAAATCGCTTATATCTCTTGTTATTTTCATTTAGCTATGATATATAGTTAGCATATTTGCTTATAATATTGTATGACGTGTTAGAATAATTTAGCATCAAGTATTTCATAAATGGTAGCTTATCTCTTGAATACACCGATAATCACGTGCATTGACTGGTAGCTAACTCGAGAAGTTTCAGTAACACAAATTCTACTGTCCTGCTGGCGTAATTTATCCACGAACAAAATACCTGATCACATCAATGAGTTGAGGATAATGATTCGTGTAGGGATCCAGGTTAAATGGTTTAAAAGCATTTTTTCCAATTTCCGTGAACAGATGATATTTGCAAATTCACTCTATTTACTTGTGCATCGCATAACTAAAATAAGCTTTAACAATAGTTTTTAGGGACTAACTTTGAAATTCTTACATCTAAAAACACCATGGCGCAGTAAACATCATTAAAGAAAATACTTAATGTCCCATGGTTAATAAATTTGTTCCATATTTGTGGATAACGTGATGTGGTTAAGATTTCTGTATCTTAATCTATGCTGCATCGTGGCAGTTTCATACGTTAGGATAATATTTTAGGTAAATTTTCGATTCTTCTCGTTTGATGAGTATGTATCATGCCATTATGTGCATGTGATGATATTTCTGCCGTATGCCATCTTATTTAATGATTATATCCTGTTCTATTTGGCAGATATATCTAGCGTCTCTATGAAAATTCCAGATTCAACTAAACGGTTGGAGAAAAAACATGTTGCCAGCGAGGGTCAAGTACAAGAAGATAGTGAGTATGTGAGATTGGTTATACCAAATGAGCCAAGAACACCTGACGCAGATGCTTTACAATCTCAAGCACTTGCAAGAAAAAGATTACTTTTATGGTGGATCAAGGCCATAATTGGGTGTTTGATCTCCATAATTATCCTCCTTTGTTTCGTCAAATGGGGAATCCCCTTTCTTGTACAAAAGGTATTTCAATTTCATCACATTTTTTCTTGGTGCAGATCTTTTTTCTTGTTATTTCTTTTGCTTAAAATTTGACATGAAGTTAAATTTTTTTTGGTTAATTACTTGCACCACAAAAATTATTCTACATATTTTGATATGCTTAGGGCTCTGTATTTAGCTAAATCTTAAGCCTGGAGTGTGAATGCGATATCAGCATTTTCAAGCTGCACACGGGGAAAATCAATGTTTTTTTTCCTTTTTCTTTTCTTGTGAAAAGCTGTTATGGACCTTTTCCTTTCCTCTTTTTATAAAAACTTCATCTGTGATTTGAATATTTGTATAGGATTTGAAACAGGTGAGGATTAGAATAAGGTAGGTGTTCCCTTGTATTGCCGTTTTGTTCAAGTCTTGATTGACACTTGCATTTATGACGTCAATATTATGATCTTATGGTAAAGTATGTTTGCAAATATACTTAGAGTCCATTTTTTCGCAAAGATGGCAATCATTAACCTTTGAGTTTGCAAGTTCAAAATTTTTTTATGTAAACATGCACGTATGTCGATGTCCTTTTTTAAATGTTGCTTTTTTGTCCTAGAAATGATACCTCTGTTAAATATTATCATGACCAGCTATATATGAGATGTATTCCTGAGTGTTAACTTGTTCTTGTTAATGGATTGTCTCATGGTAACATGTTATTAATAACATGAAATTCTACATACAGCCTAAACTGCTTTTCAAATGGCACATATCTTAAGACATTATTGCCCTAAAATCCTTTCTATCGCTATATTTACTTCTATTTAATCAGCAGTTATATAATCCTTGTACAAAATTTAAATTTTCTGACATGCTACTCAATGACTGATAGGTTCTTTTTCCAATCTTGCAATGGGAAGCAACTGCATTTGGTCGTCCAGTTCTGGCACTTGTTCTTGTAGCTTCTTTGGCTTTATTTCCCACATTTCTTATTCCTTCCGGTCCTTCCATGTGGCTAGCTGGTATGATTTTTGGATATGGCTTGGGCTTCGTTATAATCATGGTTGGAACAACAATTGGAATGATCTTGCCATACTTAATCGGTTTACTTTTCCGTGACAGAATTCATGTAAGACAAACAAATTCCATTTAAGCTTCTTTTTCATTCTTGTATCTGTATCAGAAAGGCTTCTACTATTGACCATTTTCCTTCATCATGTTGTATTTGACTCAATCTCCATTTTTTAATCTGAAGCAATGGTTGAAAAGATGGCCTCGAAACGCTGCTATGATAAGGCTAGCCGGAGAAGGAAGCTGGTTCCATCAGTGTAAAATGGTTGCCCTTTTTAGGATATCTCCATTTCCATACACAATATTCAACTATGCAGTGGTGGTAACAAGTATGAGATTCTGGCCGTATTTATGTGGATCGGTTGCAGGAATGATTCCAGAAGCCTTCATTTACATCTACAGGTCGGTCTCCTCTCTCCCTCTCTCGCTTGTTTTGTTTCATCATCTTTTCCACAAATTCTTTACGACCATTTCCTGTCTTCGTATATTCATCAATGACATGGGTTTTCTCCATCTCTTTCTGGGCTTGTTTCTTGCAGTGGTCGACTGATAAGGACTTTAGCAGACGTAAAATATGGGAACCATCACCTAACTCTTGTGGAGATCGTTTACAACGTTATTTCATTCATAGTCGCGATTATCACTATTGTAGCCTTCACCATGTATGCGAAGAGGACATTGAACGATCTTGAAACAGCTGAGGGCAACGATGGTGACACTGCTGCCATAGACGATCACAAATTTGAGCTCAATATGCTTCCACTTGAAAAACACAATCCTTAGTTTTGTATTGTTTAGATGTTTTCTGTAAATGATTTCAGTATGATAGTATATCAGGTTGTGGTGTGAATGGAAAATTGATGATAATGAACTCGTACCATTCCCACGATGGCTGCCAAAGAAATTTTCTGATGTTCTTCCATCAGCAGTTCTTTCAAATTTTATTTATTGCAGGGCGATTAAATATAATAAAACTTATTTTTTATTACAAAAACTCATATTTTTTAGACTCAATAATTTTCAATCCTAATAGTTAATGTGTTATTAATATGTCATATTGATTCTTTTTCTTCGGGGTTTGACTAACACAAAAAATATTTCAGCACTATTGAGTTTACATGTATTTTTCGAATGAAATTTGATACAAATCATTGAAAATATAAAACAAATATATGATGTTTCAGAACTAAATATTTTAGATTTGACACTAATATAATATTTTTGAATATTTAAAACATGTATAACAAATTTTGATATTAATGACACGTTTTTTCCGGATGAAAATTCAGTACGAAATATTGAAAATCTGATATTAATATATGATATTTGAATACTTAATTTTTCAGATATGACATTAATATATGATGCTTGAGTATACAAACATATATAACAAATTAGTACAAAATATTAAATACGTGGTACTAATATATGATATTTAAGTATAAACTCTTTCAAATCGAGTACTAATATATGATATTTAAAAACACGAACAAGCGTAGTAAATATTGATATCAATATAGTTATTCTAATTTTATACTCAAACTTTTATTTTTTGTATCAGATTTAAAACAATTTGTTCTGTAATATGATTTTTCATGTTTTGTATCGAATTTAATCCAAAAAAATAATTATGAGTCCAAGAAGTGTAAAAACACCTGTGTGAATCAAAGACAGCAGAGAAAGTCTCGATTTAACAAATACTTAAAACACATTTAATCACACCGTTGAAGATTTAAAGCATATGGTTAATCCCGAATTGTCAAAGAACTTACACTTAAATTTAGACGACAAATAAATTCACCATTGTGTCGACAACTGCTGGAATTTGCTAATTAGTCGGACAAAATAAATCGGTAAAACTTAAATGATATCAAAGACAAGAACCGGGTAACTTTTACAAATTCGAATTTAAGATTTGTAATCCTTAATAAATCGAGATTTAGGCATCCTTGAACGCTTCAATTTGTGTACAAAAAAAATTTACCTTTGACGGGCAGTGCCTCACAGGATTTGGGCCGTTGACTTTAAAGAATTTGGTGGACCCCGCATATATGTGGTTAAAATTGGACCTTTGATCTTCTCATGAGGACAGTGCCCCATAAGATAGGATGAAATATTCCAAAAATTAGGACCTCTCTGTACGAGAACGTACCGAACAAAAACCGTCCAAGAATTCTTATCAACCTTATTCTGGAGTACTAAAAGTTTAGAACTATATATTAATTCTTTCACATATACTAATGCTCTGCTAAAAAAAAAAAATAGATTTTTTTTAATATAATACTCTTGTTAAAAAAATTAGAAATTAAATTTGTAGTATTAAAATTAAAATTTTCTTATTTTAGTGAGTTTTTTTAAGAAAAAAATTCACATAAAATTAATTTATCATTATGCTCAAATTTAAAATAGCTACTATGCACAACTTAATATATAGTATAAGATATAAGAGAAGACATAATTAATAATATATGAATATTCTGATTTGAAATTATCTCATTTATATCTGTTTTTGAGCGTTATGCTTATCATATCTCTAAAATAAAAATATTTTAACCAACTCTATTTTTCATCAAACATATGTATAGTTAAAATTAAAAGTTCAAAGCGCAGACCCAATAACAAAGAATGAGCGCAGTCATTACGCCCGTTGCTGAGGCCTTGACCGGAACTCTTTGGATTCATCCGGCGAGCCAACGGGTGATCGAAGACCGAGAACGGTTTCACAAAGCCAGTAAAATTAGGCCAAGAAAAGCAACTAAAGTTCTTCCTTTTTACAGCAGTCATCCATTGAAGAAGAGTCGTACATTGAACAAGTTCCATTTACAAATAGAGAGTATGCGCTGAAAGTGGCTACTAATTTTGCCCTTTAACTTGCTACAAAGTTGCAATCGACGATCCTAGCGTAAACCCGGCTGGTTTTTTCTGTCTAACAAAGGGACAAACAAATAATCATACAACAGCTAAAGTAAAGAACTCGCTGAACTCCTACATCCCCGGTTTGCCCAACTAAGGCTCGGTTATCACCTGCACCAATCTTGTGTCGGACACTTTCCCATCACTTGATCACTGATGTAAAGCCTAAATATGTCGCCACCTTTAAACTTTATTATGCCTGCCTCCATACAAACAATGACCAGTTTCTGAATCGATTCTAAAGATTTTGTTCACGACAAATTCAGAAAACATAGTACTTGATCAACTATGTGTTGAATGGCGGGGCTTTGGTGGTGCATATAAAGTGTCACCATATTCAATTGGTGTATGCATTAAAGGGTTCCATCTATCAAATACTATTCTGCCACCTCGGCCTATTCTTCCGTGGAAATTATATGAACGAGCTGATGTGCCATTAGGGGTCGAAGGATCTGATGGAGGTATGATTCCGGCAGCTGCTAATTTATCTGGATGTAGAGGCTTTGTAAAGAGCAAAACTGGCTCATTCGGGTCCTGCACAATTATGGAGTGCCGAGTTAGAATATTATTATATAATGGATCCTTCACAAAGAGTATCAATAATGGAGTGCCGAGTTAGAATATTATAATATAATGGATCCTTCACAAAGAGTATCTACGTCTCTCCTGTTTGGAGAGACTTCCTGTATCCAAATCAGAATCACTTATCAGTGAAAAATGGTTTTATAAGAATTTTCACGTCATCGTTTCAATAGGAAAAAGTAAATAATATGTACCAGTTTACGAAGCCAACTCTGAGGAACGCGCCTTCTCACATCTCGCCTTGTGTTTCCTCCTACAGGAACCGTCACCATCTTTGATTCTGAGAAAGGATGATTATGCACCATAGCAGCTCTACTATGTGGACGGCTGTTGGCTACATCATCAGAATCAAAGAATTCGTCTTCACTTGATGCTACCTTGCTTGGAAAGGCAGGAATACCAGGCAAGGCAAAACAATCTTCAAGGAGCTCAGTTTCATTCTGAAATATCCAATAATAATGAAGTAACTGAGTTACACAAAAGAGATCATAAAACAGCAAAAGCCAAGAGAATTTAAACAGTCAGCGTAACAATAACTAATCAACCAACATGAAATTAAACCACGATTGTTCAGAAAAAAAATCAAATGATATTTTACATTTTTCTAAAAAAATTTGGGTTACCAAATATATTTTACATTTTCTATTTAAGAATGCTAGCTAGGTCCTCATCACACCAACTTTTATTTCTACAATGCTGTTGTTTTCAATAGATTTAAACATATTCCGCTTTCATTTTGGACGGGGCTCATATATTCAGCTATATTCAGAGATCAGCAATTCACAAGCAATATACATGAGATGTCCATAAATACTCCAGCAATTAAAACACAAGGAATTTCAGCTATCCAAGGTAGCACAAGATAATGATGCAGACCTTGTACATCATTTGAATTCTTTGAAGGGTGACCTCACTCTCCACAAGTTCTCGTTTCTTCTCTTCTCTCTGCAGAAATCAGGATAAAGGATTTAGTACAAATGATCACTGTAAAAGTTTGCATGGCCAATTGAAACAGAAAGACCGTTGTTAATATCTTGAGAAATCTGTAAACAGAGACATCAATACCTTGATGAGAGCCTCGAGAATTATCTTTGCATGATCGAGGTTCCGCCTGACCTAAGGAAAATGAATTAAACACTAAATTAAGTGAAATTTATTACTCATATAAACAGAAGTAACAAAAATGTTTGATAAACTCATTTAAAACAATTTATAAGCTCTTATATCATGAGTTAGTTTTAAAAACTTATGAGTTGTATCATATTGTTTTAAAAAAAGCCGTGGAGATGTTTGGGTAAAATAAGATAATAGAGCCTAAAAATGCAAATATTTTTGGTGTTATAAGATTTTTTATTATGGTAATTATAAAAAATGATGGGACTATGAAAAAAATACAATAGTTATTTTTGTACATATTTTACACATAAAAATTTATTATTATTCTTTAAAAAATTAAATATAACCATAATTATATTATCATGATTAAATGATAATTTTATTTTAGTCATTATAGTTACTACTATTATTTTTAGGATAATTATCGTTATTACCGATTATTAACATTAATATTATAATATTAATAATTATTATAGATTATTATTGTGAATATTTTCGATTACGAAAAAGAATTAGCGATAATAATTATTATTATATTTATTACCACCAATTACTATTATTAGTATTATTGACATAATATCAATTTATATAATATGGTATACGATGATATTTTTTAGATATAATAATAAAGCTGTGCGAAGATTTTGGTGTTTTGAAATATTAAAATGAGAACTTAAGAATATATTAGATTGACTAATTTTTTTACTAAAACAGCAATCAGCTTATATGTGGCGTCTTATAAGTTCTTTTAAAAAGAAAATAGCAAAATCTTTTTAAGATTTATAAGTTCTTCAAACAACTTGAAAGTTTATAAGTTTTTCCAAAGAGGTTCTAGTAGGGTCTCTGACAAGTAAACCTTGTAAAAGACAAATCTTGTCAGTGGCAAAGTGAGTCTTTATATAAAAGGCCAGAAAATTTGTTCTAAAATGGCACGATGTTTAAACCAATAATTGCAATTTAACAATCAAGATAACTAAATTAGGCTTAGACAACTCTGCTGCACCTATTGGCCCATAAATCACATGGGTCATCTAAACTTACAAAGAGAACTGTGCACACGTGAGATGTAAAAACTTTTGAATTGTCCTTTTGAGTTTTGACAGCCTTTATATCGACAATAGATGGAATCATTTAACCAATAGTAATCCTGATTTCTTTTATAAAAAAAGAATCACTTGACATGGTTGTAAACTTACCTGGCCAAAATTTTCAAATAACCAAACATTGTTTCTCCTATACTATTGTGCTCACTAATCTGTTAACCACTTGGTTCCACTACTGAGAAAATAAAATGAGAAGGTAATGACATTCAAGGGGTGAAATGATTTTAGAGCTTACCTGGCGAAGCTTTTCAAACGATTGCACGTTGTTTTCCCTTCTTTGCATCTGCTTAAAAGCAAAGAATGGGGCACCAAACCCATGAATAGGTAATAACCGTGGAGTTTGTTTCATAATAAACCTTGAAAAATATCTACCACTAAAAGGGTACATGATAGCACTTATAAACCACATACTCTCCTAGTGTGAAGCTTGTGAGCTTTCTCCCTTGGCCTGAATACATTGAATGGGTTTGTATCATTGACCGGTGGAGGTGGCTGTAAAAAAATTGCAAGAAACAGTTTTAGCAGCTAAAAGTGGACGCTCTCAGAAGAAAATCTTATTTATGTG
This sequence comes from Primulina eburnea, assembly GCF_022965805.1. Taxonomy (NCBI): domain Eukaryota; kingdom Viridiplantae; phylum Streptophyta; class Magnoliopsida; order Lamiales; family Gesneriaceae; genus Primulina; species Primulina eburnea. The sequence continues at coordinate 6,903,730 of NC_133113.1, forward strand.
AATTGGGAATATAAAGCTAATGTAATTGTCATGTGCAACTCAAAAGACTTAACTGGTGAGAGAGAATGGGAAAAAAAAGTCAAAGCTTATTCACACTCGCAGTAACTTTATCAGTAATTAAGGTTATACGATAGAGGACAAATAAAACAAGGCATTATTCTATTTACTGGAAAATAAGTTTGTTGTCATGTATATATACTATAAATGAATGGAAATGGAAATGCTGAACTGGTTATTGATCATGGAAGCTTTGAATTCTTTCATATCATCTTCACAACATTACATAATAGCAACATCAACCAAAGTAATGACACAAGATATGACAACTAACCTGCAGACGTCGAAGGACAGGCTTTTGCCATCGTTCACGCTACCAAAGAAAAGACGAAAGGAGGAAAAATTTTATGGTGAAAATTAATTCAAAATTTCAAAGCATCATTATACATAGAAAAAGTAAGACATGGATGTGATTCAGCAATCTTATCTGAAAAAGAAATTTATCGCTCGTAAACTTAATGTCAACAACGAAATTTTATTCTATATTGACTTGTAGACACTTCAAAGGAAAATATCTCCATCAAATATTTTCCCCATGCCAAAAACTTTCCTCATGCATAACAGAACAGACAGTTATACACAGCATACCACAAACTATAATTTTTCACAAGAATAACATATTGTATTATTTTATAGCTACGTCAGAGGTGCCATTAGTTGAAATCAGGTACAGAGATTTTACTCGCATACACTAAACAAACTGAACGTAGATGATAAAAAAATTACAAGTACTTGCATACACTAGTCCGACAAACTGAAATAGATGCTGATAAGACACAACAACAAAGAATGTATCTGTAAAGAGATTTTACTTGCACACAATACCAACAAACTGACAGTAGATGAAAAAACATTACAACAGAAATAATAAGACTAAAGTTACAAAATTCAGTGAGAACACTGAATTGTCAGTCATTTAATTGTTTTGATTCAAAGTAATCCGTGGAAACTATGCCAAAATCATAAAATATATCAAATGCAGCTTATACATACCTTGTCCTTCCAGTAATTATAAATAGATTGGAAAGGTCCATATTTGATAGAAAGAGATTGCAATGCCTGGCATGCGAATTGACAAACTATCAAGAAATTTTTGAAGGCACAATAAGACCCAGATTAGGGAAAAATAAAATGGTAAAAAGCCAAGCGTAAGCACAGTATGCATTCCAAGTAGAAACAAAGAAAAGCACCTACTACATTACTGAAACATCTAAACTTCTCAAAAAGAAAGGGATGAGCAATTACAAAGACAACTATCATAAGAAGAGAATGAATAAAATTGAAACAGCCTGAATTGAATGAATTGAGCTCATGTAGAAAGAGGTCAGGATTTAATATCTACAAGATAACCATCAATCCCACACTGCTAATGTGTTACATTGCCATTATGTAATTACAACTAAAGACAACAACCAAATAAAAATACTATGAACCATCAAATCCTATAGACAGTATGTTATGTAATGCAAAATGAAATTGTTCAAAATTTAAAAAACAAAAAACAGAAGAGCAAAAATATTCTGCCAAAACAATAACATTATACTCAATACATTTTGAACTTCTTGTCTAGCAGATAGCTATATGAAGCAAGTCAACAAGTGCAAAACAAGTCAATAAGCAAAATATTAGGTTTTAAAATCAGAAAAGGAAAGGAAAACCAAGTTATAAACAACTAGGAGCAAAAATACAGAAAGGTGATTGGCAAACTGAATAAAGGTGCAATTTTCACCTCAACGGCAGCATCAAAAGTTAAAAGCACTGGAATGGGCAAGCCAAGCGTTGGAGTAATGATTCCTGCTCTTTCACGCGCCTTGTGATCTAAAACCTCTAACTTAAAAATAACTATCTCCAGTCTGAAACCCAAAAAAGTCAAAAGAAATGAGTATGATGAACATAGGAATACATCCAAATCTCATGTACAGCATAAGTTTCGAACACCCCCCTGTACCCATCTGATAAAAATAAAAATAAAAGACTACAGCCACATCTGCATTGATTTCCTTAAAATTGTGCAATATACAATAGATCAAGGAAGAAAAACACCTAGAAACTCATATTTGAAAAACCATAACGATGCAAAATAAGTGGCCATAAAATTATCTTTGGATTTCAAACAAAACAGTATGACTTCAAAGAGGGGACTATTAACACCTAAAAGACTTATCATCATATAATTGGCCATTGCTGCAGCTGATATGCAAGCTGGATAAAATTTCCAGGAAAAGAACTACAAAACTGAAAATGTGAATTGATTCAACATACAGTGGACACTTATAATGAAGTGAAACAAAAGAACAGAAATAAAAGACATAGTAGGTCCTATACAAGATTGTCCATGATATTAAGATTCTCACTTTTCAGCTGCAAGAGTCTTTCTTTCCCTGTTGAAATCTTGAAGCCAATCTTCATCCTCGTTGTCGAGATCATACTCAACAAATTCTCCAATTTCTGCCCGAGCTGTCAACGAATAATAAGTTGTATTATACAATTGTGCAACAAATATTACAACAATCAGTAGTCCATGTAGTTGACTAACCCCCCCTTGAACGCAGATAAGATGTGGGCTGAGAGAAAGTACGAGAATAATCCCGTTCATATGTATCCACTACCACAAACTCAGGAGTTGGTATTTCTGAAGCAACTTTTTTTCCAGGTACTGGCTGCACCTATAAAATTTACAGCCCTGGCATTAGCTAATCTATGAATGGACATTTTTTAGAACCAAGTGTTTTTTACCAATTGGATTGTATCTCAAGTTTCAACATTCAAGTTTTATGACAGAACAAAAGAAAATATCCATAATTTCAAAGTTCTTTATAGTGCTAATCATCGCACACTCTAAATAAATTCTCTCCTCGAGAACTTTTAGTTCTTTAGCGAAGGATTTATTGTTACCATGAAAATTACTATATACAGTCAGTTCCAACAGATGCTGCAGTATGTCTATTTGCAGCAAACACACTGTGAGGGCCCGGCATCCTAATTACTGTTTAATTAACATGGGAGACAAAAACATTTTGACATTCGAGTTTTCATTCAATTGATCTGATCGCATGCCAATAATCATCTTACATACACTAGAAAATCTAAGCACACATAGATAGGCACAAGTGCACGGTTTGTGACACCTTTAACATCTAGTGTCCATTATCAGTTCATGCAAGTGTCTAACCTCTGAAATTCGGCCCTAACCAAGTTCGTAGCACCAACGGAAATAAGGTAATTCTAATCTTAAAACCTCAAATTTGGTGATGTAGTATGGCTATTGGTAGCAAGCAGTAGCATGCTATTACTACAGAGAGGGGCCATTAAGTTAAATTAGTCTTGCATTCTTGATGCACCCCTATATAGATGCTTGTTATATGTTTTAAAAGTAGCACCACAATTAAGGTGATTGCAACTTATTGCACTGCGTGGAATCTTGCTTCATAACTTGGAAATGCTATGAGAAATTCACTGAAGTAGCACTCATCATGCTGACAATTATTCCGTGCCCAAGACCTTGTCTATTTGTGAATCATTGCTCTTGGCACCCAAAGGAAATCATCAGGTAAAACAAAAATAAAGGAACTTCAGAATAGAAATTGGAACTTTTCAGGGTCCAAGATCAACAGAACATTCCAGCCAACATGAATTTCTAAAAGAGGAGTTCCAGGAGTACAAGGATGTTAACTTCCCAATGGTAAGTTACAGGGTCCCCACTATTTATAGTTGGTAATATAAGAAAAGGGAGAATGTCAGAAGCAAAAATCATGCTATAGAACAACCTCACTATAACACGGATTAGACCATATATTGGTCCAATGAAATTCCCATTTGATCCACACACTCCAAACTTGTGCAATATGATTGAACTAATTTGATGACATTTCATTAAAAAAGGAAATTTAAAAAGTATGAGAGCCATTGGGAGTGGGACTTAGAGAATTCATGTCATAACAGAACATTCACTGTACAACAAATTAAAGAATCTTCTAAGCGGTAATTTCACAAAACATTCTGCATTCAGTTAGCACTCACTTCACGATATTTTTCAAGCAAACATCAAACCTCATTATCAGTCTCCACAGCAAGTCGAAGTATCTGATAGTTACGAGTAGACGTTGGGGCTTCATCATCCTCGAAGTCCTTAACCGATTTGACAACAGGGATCTTCTTGTGGATATCGAGGGGTCGAGGCCTAATTGACAGCCTACTCATAGCATCAGCTTATCACTCAGTTCCCCGAGCTCGTCTGTCCACCTGCCACCTTACCACGAGGTAGCCAGTTTCCTTACACAGCAAATACCACATATAAAAATTCTAAAACACTAAAAAGAATAGTCAAAACTTCAGCAACCAATTTACTAGCGCTTATGATCTTGAATCATTGAAGTTATCAATTCACACCCTCCAAAGTCCGGACGTAGAACACCAAATGGGCAGTGTACACGTCACAAGCCCTAATTTTTCTGTTCCCAGTTTTTAAAAATTAAAATTCGCGCCCTAAGTTGCAAAACCCTAGAATACACATACACAAGCATCTGTACGCACGCACACCTAAAACCCCCATATGCCCGCTGATGCGCAACCACAATTTGACACGTAATACGTATACAGGCGGATGCATGTAAAGTCCCAAAAGAGAAAAATTATACCAGCAAAAAAGCGAGGAATCCAATTTGGGACTACTCCAGAGTCGTAGAATTTATTGCTTCGGGAATATTAATGAAGGAATTGGGGATTAGGGTTTGGGCCCCTGTAGATAGAAGAGCGTGCTATGGAAATGAGAAACAGGGAGCTCCGGATCCGAATTAGCACAATCCGATCCGGTTCCAGCTAGCAGAGGCGATTTGAAAGAGAGAGCTCAGGACAAAACTGGGCCAAGGTCGAGACACTGTTTGGGCCTGACCCAAATTTTGAATTCATTTGATTCGGTTTAAATTATGGATTGATGTGTTATAGTCAAGAGTTTTGCTCATTTATGAAATTATTACTTTTCAATGATAGCCAGATTAGGGATCGGGTAAGACCCGTCCTGTAATCCTCACTTATTTCATACTCTGATAAGAATAGTAAGTCTTTTTTTCTCTCGATCTCATGCTGACCTGAATGTTCGAGATTCGGTCGAGTAAGGAGAGGATATGCCAATGAATTTTTTTAATCCCCTGAAACTAGATAAGACAATTCGATTTCTAAATTTTGAAGAGTATGAATATGATAGACAGTGTGCATAACCATTAAAAAATAAATCATCTTCTTGGTACTTTACAAATAAACCGGAACTTCTTGATTAATCAAAACAAATCCAAAATAAAAATTAACATACCGAATCATTGTCTCGTTAAAACACTATATAACTTTCTCAAACTCCATTTGGCATTAATCAGTATTTTACTAGTTGAATAATGTTTAGTAATCATATTTATTCACTAATATTATTTTATGATTAAATATAAAAATCATAAAAATAATATTTTATAAATGAAAACCATTTGACATTAATTAGTACTCATCAGATGTATTCCTTCCGATGATATGTGTTAGGCTCGGTTAACTCAAGTAAAGTGTTTAGAAGAGGTTTGAATAAACACTTGAGCTTTTTGAGTTATTTTTCGAATCTGAGTCAGTTCTTTGAGGAACTTATCTCGAAATCTTGTACATCAATATCAATTAATTAACTAAAATAGTGAGAAATAAACTGAGAGATAGATTTGAATATTTTGGCTAGGATGTTGTAAAAACTGAAGGTAAAAGAAATGAACACAAGGATTTTTCTGGATGTTTGGATACTTCAAATGTTCTTACGTCACCCCTTCTATATCAAAGATGTGTTTTCACTAAAAACTTTGATTAATACAACAAGATGTAATAACCCACTTCAATATGGACTTAAACACTTGCAAATCGAAACTCTTAGTTTTTCTTTAAACTTATCAGTTAATTACTGAATTGCTCAAATGATAGCCTGATTGCTACGAATAAATCAATGAAGTGTAAGCTTAAATTTGCGATTTGCAAACTGGGCGTGAACTTTAAAATGAATCGCAACTAACTTAATAACTGAGTGTTCTTGAATAGTTATGTAACCGATATTCTCGTGTAGTCTCTTATCCACAACTGAACTCCTTACTTATTTATAGTCTTCGATTTATGTAACTGATATTCTCGTGAAGTAGTCTCTTATCCACAACTGAATTTCTTACCTATTTATAGTCTTCGATTCCGAAGGTAACCTTGAATGCATTTAAGAATGATATCCTTTGAATCGTCTTTTTTCCATGTAGACATTCTTCTGACAATAACACTAGGTATCAGACTGTTGTGCGCCAACTGATTTGCTCAGGTACGAAATGTTAGTTTGTCTGCTGTAATTCAAACTACAACTGATGACGTGGCCAACTGAATAGGAATCAAACTAGTTGACTGAACAATTACACCGGCCTAAGTTTGGTAATTAGTTCTAACTGATGTCTTTTAGTTATAAAACCTCTGTTAGCTTCAGTTTGAGTATTTTAGTTGAGATATACCAGTTCTCATTCAGTTATAATCTTTAGTTCTTGTATCTGTCAGTTTTTCAATCTCTGAATCTTTTATGTTCACCAGTTTTGAGACTTATTAAAGGTTTTGAGAACTTTAGTTTATTAACTTCGGTTCTGCTCAATCTTAATTCAGTCCGATAATTCTTCTTCAATTCTAGTATCAGTTTTGTGTTTTCAGTTCGGTCACTGTTCAGTTCTGGTCTTCATTTCGTCTACTAGTTGGTTTGTCAAACTCCGAAACTTATAATTTCCCAACAATATGCCAAGTCCTTTCGACCACAACAATGTGTACCCTTCATTCTTCTAGGTTTAAGCTAAATGGGATAATATGATGATAAACTCTATTTTATTTTGTATGATTTTGTTTATATTATAATTATAATATTTGTCTATATGAATTTTTTTATTTGGATGAATTAGTTAAAAATTTGATTTAATTTATAAAATTAGCATCTATGAGATTATCCCGTTAGTCAATTTATGTATAGGATTTGGCTTAATAATATTTTATTTAAAATGATAATCCCCAACTCAATATGTTAATAATATTATAATATTTTTTAAAAAAAATTAAAAAATTATATTAATATAATCGGTTCGGGACGAGAATCTCATCAGGAATATATTATACACTTGATCCCTCTCCCGGCATTGATCAGGATGAGAAAAATCCCGACAATTTGGGTCGGGAATAGTGCAGGTCGAGATATTTTCGGGACACGAATGGGACTGAATTTGGGATGGTCGGATTTTTGGAGATTTTGTCAGCCCTAAGCGAGACATGGTGATTTTAGGACATTAAACAAATACATTATATGGCTATTTCTCGTTAAACAACTATGGCGCTTAAGTTAGAGGATGAAGAAGTAAAATTATTTGGGTTGAATTAAAATGTAATGTGTGTGAACTAGACATTAATACGATAAATGAATTACATGTATACGATCTATTTTAAATATGTGAGGAGGCTCTACTTTCTTACATACTATTTTTCCCACAATTCTTCAATATATTTCTTGGTGCTACAACAGAAGCTAAGGGATATTCTATCACTCACTTGAGCTTCCTTACACAGTTACGATTTTCCAACTTCATAAAAATATTCACTCAATTTACTTGTAGTTGTGATTGGGTGTCTCAAAAGCCAATTGGAACACTTGGAAAGCTTCACCTAAGTAACTAACAGATAAGTACTAGTTCAAATCAGTTAGTTGTTCCACCGGTTGGCAACTGGGAAGAGGCTATAAACTCTTGAAGGTCTTGGCATATTTAATACGGGTTCAAAGTTATTGACAACCCTTCACTTCAAAAAAAAATCATAGAGAACGATAGCACAAAGATTTCCTCAAGTTGAGAGATAGAGATACAGAAGAACAAGTTCATATTCAATAGTGTTCTTTCTTTCGGTAGATGAGTGGAGAGAACAAGTGTGAATGGTGATTGTAAATATTCTTCTGTCTCTGAACAAATAGATCAAAAACATTAGTGCCTCTCATGGATGTAGGTTGTTTTGGCAGAACCACTTAAATTGTGTGTTCTTGTATAATTTACTCACATACTGTTATATTGAAGCGTTTATTCATACGCATTGGATTTTGGATTGTTTGATTATGAACAGAAAAAATAGATCAAGATTGCGATCATCAGTTCACGATCTTTGCCAAAGAAACTCGAATAATCACAACAACTGGCATCAGAGTCTGGTTCGGTGCGTGAAAGATTCAAGAATCATGGCTATCAAAATAGAAGTAAAAAGATTTGATGGGAAAGGAAAATTTGGGTTGTGGCGTCGGAGGATGTATGCTATCATGGTACGATAGAAGGTGATCAAAGCTCTCATAGGAGAAAAGAGACTTCCTGAATCCCACAAAACTGATGCAAAGAAAGACATGTTGGGTATAGATTTCAACACTCTCATATTTCATTTTGATGATAAAGTCCTTTGAGAAGTTTTCTTTGAAGATAAGACAAAAAGTATTTGGGTTAAACTCGAACAACTCTATATGACCAAATCACTGCAAGATATGATTTATCTTAAAGAAATGTTATTTAGTTTCAAGATAAACGAGTCCATATCAGTAAGAGAGAACACTGAGGAATTCAATAAATTGATTCTTGATCTCTCGAATATTGGAATTGAAATAGACGATGGGAATAAAACGATCATTGTTTTTGAATGCACTCCTGAAATCCTATTCAACCTTTGTTAACACCATGAAATATGCGAGGGTCACTCTATCCTCTGATGACGTTCATAAGCCTTGAAGTCAAAGGAAAACGAAACAATGGCGAAAATTTTAATAGCCATGATGGTGAAAGTTTATCTCAAATTTCAAAACTTGACTTTGTATACACCTTTGTGTGTTTTTGTTGCGTATGTTCACTACCGCAAGTGTATGATGTCAAGTTTTAGTACCGGTATGAGTACAGATATCGATCTCACGAGGAATAATTATCTAAAACTATATATTAAGTACCATAATTGACATAGTTCAACTTTATTTAGAAAAATCAGTGAGATAGTTTATAATCAATTCAAAGAAAATAACGAATCATGTCATGATTTCGTATGGTCTCCCCTATGCCAAATTAAAATTGACTAACATACCATTAAATCTCGTCATGTTTATTAACCAAGAACTCACAATTTTTCTATTCCCTTTTTTAAGTGATAAATAGAACGGTAGATTTTAATATAGCTATTCAAAATCAAGTAACAAATAATATATTCAAACAAGGTTCGTTTTATGGATTCACCAGAGTTATACGTCTTTTGCATGTTATAAACATCTGACGATGTGATTTCCTCAATCCTAATTTCAATTCTCTCTCTCGAGTGTTAGATCTTAATTATTTGATCAATCGAATTATGGCCAGTAATCCAAAAGTATTAAAGGAAAGAGATCACAAATAAACACAATAGATTAATTCAATGAAAATTCAAAAATCCAATAACATAGGTTCGACCAAGACTACGTCAATATCTAGAAAATAAAATTAGTTCATACTCGAGTCTAGATCACAACAAAATCTGTTTGTAATCATTAAAAATGCAAAAGTAAAGAACCAAATTAGAAACGTGTTGGAGAGAGATGAAAGTGCGTCTCCGTGTCTGGATTAAGCGTCTTCTGTCTCCGTTCTTCGCGTTCTGTGCTCGTTTGGCTCTGACTTTTTTCACTCTTTTAATCCTGTTGTGTCGGCTCTAAAATACATCATCATTCCTCCTTTTATAAAGCCCACGATTAAACCTAATGAATCTGGAAATCGCGTTGCGCGCATGTGCGCGTACAATACTCGCGCATATGTGTAGGTCTTTCTGCATGTTGGGTAGTCTTTCTCGCACGCACGTGCCTGCGCTAGCTCCGTGCATATGCGCGGAGTCCTCTGTTTTCTGCATATGAAATTCCTTCGTGTGTGCATATGCATGCCTCATCCAGCGCATATGCGCGAGGCTCTCTGGTTTTGCTTTGTCTTCGAAATCTGTCTCGCGCGCATATGCGCAGGTCTCTCTTCCTGCCAAGCTCACTATTTTCTTCCAAGCGCCATTTTTTATTTCTTTTCACGCCCATATAGTACGCCTTACCTAGATTCCTGAAATCACACCAAAAACAACAAAAGACGCATAATTCTGCCCAAGAAAACTAACAATCTATATGAATTATAAAGATAATTTAAGTGCACAAATCGAAGTTACCAAATCCCCCCAAACTTGAACTTTTGCTAGTCTCGAGCAAAATAAAATAAGGAAACATTAGCTAGACAAGAATCAACACATCCTAAATAATGTAACTAAACGAACAAAAGTTGTGGAATAAGAGGATAACCACTAGCCTCAAAGATTACATTCCATCATATTGAATCAGACACATGCTATTTTACTCGCAGTTCACGTGCATGTGTGTTTTGCTATTCTCGTTTACCCACTCCAAATACCAAGATAAGTTCATTTCTTTTTGTCTCAAAAAATCTGGACTCCTTGACACACATGTAATTAGCAAAATCATTGAGATACACATTTACCTTCACAAATCAATAGGACTTATAGGGTATCTTTTGACTAAACAAGATGGCAATCAGAAGGAAATAATTAACCAAACATAGTCCAATATCATGAGATGTGCACGTGTACACAATCAAATTTCATGCCTATCGACGGCATTTTTCAAGAGTCCATAGGCTTAACTTTGACAACTCTTCTCCACTGGTATATCGAGAACATGTGACTCGGTTAATAGGTTTTTAAGCTTATAACGTTAGTCTACGGCTAAATGAAGATAAGGGAATCAAAAGTGAAAGAAACAAACCAATTTATTTTTCAACACACTTCTCTCGCTTTCTCATGTTTCACTTCCAATTGCATCGTCACAACATATTTATCATTGTTTACTTTTTTTCTTCATATCAACACGTTATACTCCTTTATTCTTTTTTCAATTTTTTTTCACATAAATTCATTTCTTTCTTTTCATATTTTCATCTTTTCATATTTTTCGATGATATTTTTATATGCGCAAAAGGGAGAAGAACTTTTGTGGTAATAGCAAGATTCATTTTCTCTCGGTATTAGTATATATGCTCAAAGTTCGGTAGTTGACGCGGGGATTTAGAATTGATACGAATGGGGGCTCTTGTGTACCTTAGCACACTCCATTCGATTTTTATTATGCTCAAACATGGGACACTATGATCTAATACGATGTTATGGGTAGGCTTGAAAGGCTCAAACATTCCAAAAAGTGTCTAAATCATCCCTAAGTCACATAATACCCGTATCTCTCCTCGAAGAGTGCCGAACCAAGTTCTAGACTACATTCAATCTACCAATCAACAAACATAGATAGATAATGTTTTCGGGTATACTCAAACAGAACATATCAAACATCACATTCTCATTTAGGCTCAAAGGGCTGGCAATTGACAAATTATTCAAAGAAAACAGCTCCGATATAATTCAAAGACTACCTGGATCATCTTTTTGTTAGTGAACAGGTAACTCAACAATAAGTAAACAACATGCAGGTTTTGGAGTCCATTCATAAATTCAAAATCACAAATCACGTTAACACTCTCTTGACATCGGATGTATCAACAATAATGGAAAGCGTGAATTAGGATGTAAACGTTTAAATAAAGATAGCATGTATTTAGACTCGTAATCATGGAACATCATCTATTTCAGGTCAAATCTCATCATTGGTTCATGGGCTGGATGGTAGGGTAGTAGGCTGGAACCAACAACATGCACTATGCGTAGATTGAATCTAATGAAGAAACTGTCATCGTTTTTGGCTTGTTGGAGGCTTGGGCTGTGGGTATGGGTTGGAAAGGGCTGGACCAGGGTCTCGTAGGATGTCTAAGTGTCGAGGCTAGGGTTTGGTTCGGATCCGGTTCACATTGTTTAGGCGTAAAGTCGTGAGAAGCGTATTCGGGTCATAGTGCATCTCATGGGCTGTTTTTCTTGGATGCGATGTTGTTCATGTTTTAACTAGAAGAATAACACTCAAACATCAAGTTTTCTCTAACAAATTACAAGACATGTTCAGATCTAAAAAAAAAAAGACGACGAAAAACTTTGCCGATACGTAAAAACTCATAAACACCAACAATCGCCTGTCATCGTTGGTTAGTGCATAGTGTTTTTAACCTTCATTTCCTTGATCACAAGTGTATAAGAAAAAAAATATGCGACAAAGATATTTCAAGAGAAAATGCTTGATATCATAAGTTTTATATGATCTGTGGTGAGAATAAGATATATTATATTTATTATTGAAATGTATTTTGGTCCAAAAAAATATATCATTAATAAAATTCAAATTGATATAATCAATCATAATATATTATCCATAATTTTTCGAGTGATACTACATTTACATCGATATTTGTACCACACAAAATATCTCAGTAATAAAATTCAAATTGATATAATCAATCATAATATATCATCCATAATTTTTCGAGTGATGCTACATGTAAATCGATATTTGTACAACACAAAAAATTCAATTTGTCAAAATCTCACTGTATATTGAATTTAAAATCTTGTAAAATATCATGATATAATGATGGTAAATATTACTGTAACGATATATTAGTTGTACATTTAATATTATTCTAATTTTTCATCAGCCACGTAATAATAAAATTATTAATCATTTAATTATCCGATCCCGGTAGGAGAGTATTCCATTTGACAAACAGTTGCCTAATAATTTTCAAAGGAATGACTCGAATTGGTGGCAGATCCGGACCGGCGGCCTGAGCCGCTTACTCCCGATCGAACAAGATTACCGGTTTAGGACTGAGGACCCTTAAAGATTCTTCATTTCATAATCATACGTTAGATCCATTGCTTAGTTTGTAGAATTAGCTTAAAATGCTGCGGTTGAGGGCCTTCCGGCCGACAAACGACAAGATCGTGAAGATTCAATTGCACCCGACGCACCCATGGCTCGTAACAGCCGACGCATCGGATCATGTGTCCGTTTGGAATTGGGAACACCGCCAGGTTCCTCTTCTTCTTTTTCTTTTGTTTGAATTGAGCTGGTGGGAAAGAGTTGGTTTTCTTTAATTTGCTAGAAATGTTTAGATCTTGCGATTGTTTTTTGGAATTTCTGTTATATCGTGCGTTTTCAGGTTATATACGAGTTGAAAGCTGGTGGTGTAGATGAGAGGCGTTTGGTTGGTGCCAAGTTGGAGAAGCTCGCCGAGGGGGAAACAGGTAAATGTTTCTGCTTTCAGGTTTTGGTAGGGTTGACGCGGTTGGTGAAGCACTTGATCTTGTGAAATTGCATATGATCATCAAATGATCTGGATTAGGATTAACAGTCCAATTTGGTCGATAACTTGGATATTTCTTCGTTCTATGTGCTGGATATTAGCTGTCATGGTTTTGGGGCATCTCGTGACATTGCCATTCCTTTATGGAGGAGATAACATGGTTTGCAGCAATTATTTTTCTGTTGAATGGTGTGCAAGTGGATTTGGTTACGAGAGTGAAGTATTTTGTTTATGGGTTAATATCGTGGGTTTTGTGGTGAATTTATCGTGTGAATACTTTACTGATTATTATTTTCCATTTGTTGTGCATGTTAGAATCCAGAGGAAAACCCACCGAAGCTATACGAGGTGGAAGGTATCTGTCAGTGCCTAGATTTTAATACAGTTGTTACTTCTTTCGCCTGAGCCTAATATCGTGGCACATGATTCAAGTGTCAAACAGGTTAGCTTTTACGATGATGATGTACGCTATTGGCAACTTTGGCGTAATCGTTCTGCTGCTGCTGAAGCTCCATCAGCTGTCAATAATCTAACTTCAGCTTTCAGTTCCCCTGCACCATCCACAAAAGGACGCCATTTTCTCGTCATATGCTGTGAGAACAAAGCTATTTTTCTAGATTTGGTGACAATGCGTGGCCGCGATGTGCCAAAGCAGGAATTAGATAACAGATCTCTTCTGTGGTATGTTTTGAATCTTTATATTTGTTAGATATTACCTGAATATTAGATACTGTCATATGCTTAAGTAAAGCATAATCTCGAGCTTTTGAGTACAAAATTGATGCAATCGGCATGACTGATAATGTACTATGTTTGTTGTGCAATAGGAGTTGGATTCCTTGAAATTTCTCATCGTGGAATACTAGAACACTTATAGGTGGTGAAGGGTCTTCAAACATTGTTCCAGCATAGGTTGTGAATAAGTTCTATGTTAAGTTAGGGAACAAATTCCTTTTTATAAATTTTTGAAAGATAAAAAAGCTTTTTCCACTGTAAGATTTCTATTTTCTTTTGTGATAATAATTTTCCAGTGAACTCATCTCTAACTCATCACACTAGATTTACCTTCTTGCCTTTAATTCTTTGTCTGCAAATGATCTGTCTCTATGTTTGGACATTGCATTTGTTTTTCTTGGTATATCGTCACACCATTCTTTCAGTCCACCTTCAATGACCGCCTTTTCAATTTCAAAGATAGACAATCAGATACATGTATTTTTGCTCGTCTCTGACAGCAGTTTGTCTTCAAATTATTTTTTTGACATTATTTACAGTGTTAATGTTTTACATAGCCAATAATGATAATAAGCTGTTATGTCTGTGTTGTTTTCCTGGTCGTCAATGGATAATTGCAAATTAATTTACCTCTCAATGAAGGATAACTTTCTTGACCAGGTCTAACTATTGTCATGCAGTATGGAATTTTTGTGTAGATCAACTGCTAGTGATGGTCCTCTTGTGGCCTTTGGTGGGTCAGATGGAGTGATTAGAGTTCTTTCCATGCTGACGTGGAAGGTCTAAATTTTATCAGTTTGGGTTATAAATATACTTTGAAGTGATACCTGTATTCCAACTGAAAATTTGTAAATATTACTGGCATCAATGAGTTTTTTTTTTGGCCGCAGCTTGCTCGAAGATATACAGGAGGACACAAGGGTTCAATTTCTTGTTTGATGACTTTTATGGCTCCTGCCGGCGAGGTAGTTCCTGTTGTAGGAAAGGATTGTAATTGTTTATGCTAATAAATTTCTTTATGTGCTGAATGACACTTCTACAGTTGCATTTTGTGTTTTTCTTTGGAAGTTAATTTGGCCTGTTAAGTCAGTAACGAATGGTAACCTTATTAAAAGTTCATGCAAGTAAAGTGTGAGCCATTGAATATTTGTTTTCTGTAACATGCCTCACACCATTTTTAATGCCTGAACTAGAATGTCAAATATTTTTCATAAATGTGCATCGGTGAGAATCGAATTTGAGGACTTTCCCTTGGCTTAACTATGATACTATAGCGAATAAAATCCTTTCTTCCGAAGTACTGTTATTGATGTGAGATTTCTAGTAGTTGTCATTTTTATAATTTAGGACTTGGTTTCATGGATTCCATTTTAGGAAAATTTTAGTGCATAGAATGAGTGGAAAGGTTTGGCAACTAAATTGGTATGTTTTCTAAACCTTAACTCTCTTTTCAAAGGTATTGTTAAGAGTTGAAAGTTTCATGTTGATTGATATCTTTCTTAGTAGCAATTATAAGATGTTTTGCAACTTTGACAAAATGTTACATGCCATATTTCTTGGTGTAAGAAAGCTAAGAGAAGTGAATATGAAAGGCCTTGTTGGTTTGCTTTTGGAGTTTAGGTGAAGAATTTCAGGGGTTTGATTTTTGGAAATAAAATGTATGTTTGATTTTGTTTTGAGGAAATGACATTGTTAATTTATATGTCAAATCATGATAGAAATTGTGGGGAACATTTTTTCAAACTTAAATGTTATAGTTTGGGTCAAAAGATAATAAAATGATGAAGTATATTCGGGAAGCGGTGAAAATTTGATAAATTGTAACAACTATGTTGGAGGTGTGAAAAAAGGGAAAATATGTTTTGGCCTTTTGGGAATGTGAATAAAAATGAGATTATATTTTCATGTCCGCTTGACACTACTTTGAACACGTTTGGCATTGGGAGCTATCATAAATAAAATATAGGAAATTGAAAGAAATATTTTATTGTATCCCTGTCATATATGGTAAAAAATTCCTAAGTTTAAGTCATTGTATTTGGTTGTTTGTCTGGTACTATGTGAGCTATGCCTTGCAAATATGTGTTCATTGTCCTTTTTCTGTATCCTTATTCTTGGTTTTGTGGTTTTTTCGTGGCAACTTCGTGTTATATTACATATCATATGTTTCCTAACAAAGTTAATCTTGTTATCAAAAGAGGACATCATGTCATAATATTTAAGAATCCCTTCCCAGAGAATGAATTTCTTTTTGTCTTTTTCTGTATTAAAATAGGCCCTTTTGGTTTCTGGTGGTAGCGATGGTTTGCTTGTGCTCTGGAATGCAGACTATGGTCGAGATTCAAGGGAACTTGTTCCTAAGCTGAGCTTAAAAGTAGTAACCTTTCTCGATATTTAAGCTTTCATTTATCTTTTCTTCGCAAAACTGTACGATATATTTCTTTGTAATACAGCACGAGCTAAAACATGGCAGCATGTTGCAAATGCTTTGCCTATATTTTTCTATGGTCAAATCTAAAGGACTTTGGTTTTCAAATGACATTTTAAGGCACATGACGGTGGTGTTGTTGCTGTTGAGCTCTCTCGTGTTTCTGGTGGTGCACCGCAGCTCATTACAATTGGCGCAGACAAGACTTTGGCTATCTGGGACACAATGACATTCAAGGTTCCAAGGAAATTCACTATTTCCCTACTAATTAGTTATGATTACTTTTCAATTTATTCTCTTTTCACCTTCCTTTCCTCATTGTAGGAACTGCGACGAATAAAACCTGTTTCAAAATTAGCTTGTCATAGTGTAGCATCTTGGTGCCACCCTCGAGCTCCTAATCTTGATATATTGACATGTGTAAAAGATTCCCACATATGGTATGAATGTTCCACCCTTTTTCAATACATGTGTTTTTGTTGATTTTAAATTTCTTTTAAATGTATTGGAATCACAAAGAGTCTTTCAACAGAAATCATAAATGTTGACAAGCCTTTATACTGCGCTTGAATCCATCTTCTCTTTATACCAAGGGGCTTATGATTTTCGTGTGATTCTTTTCAGGGCCATTGAGCATCCCACTTATTCAGCTCTTACAAGACCATTATGTGAACTTTCATCATTAGTCCCACCCCAGTTTCTTGCGTCTCACAAGAAGCTAAGGGTATGATTTTAGAATTGTTCTCTACTTGGTTGATATTGGTTAACCATTGGGCTGGTTTCTTTGATAATGAAATCATACCATGCTTATAGTTCATTTTTGAAACAACCTTGTAGGGGTATTCCATGGTTACTCATCCTTTACAACCCCACCTTGTTGCAACTGGTACCAACATTGGCGTCCTTGTCTGTGAATTTGATGTCAAATCGCTCCCACCCGTGGCTCCATTGCCAACAACACCAGGAAGTCGAGAACACTCTGCTGTTTATGTAGTTGAAAGGGCATTGAAACTACTGCAATTTCAATTGTCAAATACTGCAAATCCAGCCCTTGGAAGCAATGGCTCCTTGAATGATGCGGGGAGAGTTAGAGGAGAAACACCAGAGCAGCTCCATGTGAAGCAAATTAAAAAGCATATTAGCACCCCAGTTCCACATGATTCGTACTCAGTCCTTTCTGTGAGCAGTTCTGGAAAGTAAGTGGCGTCATTTCGTTGCTTATGCCACCTCCCAATAATTTATCATGCGAGGGATATAGCTGTGCGAACATTGTGGAAGGAGACTCCAATATAATCTTAACTATATTTATTCTTATTTCTTTTCTGCATAAAGTGGTTTCATTTTCTCCTTTTCATTTTTTCAGGTACGTGGCCATTGTGTGGCCTGATATTCCATATTTCTCAATTTATAAGGTCAGTGACTGGTCCATTGTAGATTCTGGTAGTGCAAGGCTCTTGGCTTGGGATACTTGTAGAGACAGGTTTGCACTGCTTGAGTCTGTATTACCTCCAAGAATGCCCATCATTCCAAAAGGCAGCTCATCAAGAAAAGCGAAGGAAGCTGCAGCTGCTGCTGCACAAGCTGCTGCAGCAGCAGCCTCCGCTGCTTCATCTGCCAGTGTTCAAGTTCGAATATTGCTTGATGACGGTACATCAAACATATTGATGAGGTCAGTCGGCAGCCGCAGTGAACCGGTTTCTGGTTTACATGGGGGAGCGCTACTTGGTGTAGCCTATCGGATATCTCGTAGAATAAGCCCTGTAACTGCCACAGCTATTTCAACAATTCAGTCTATGCCTTTGTCAGGATTTAATAGTGGTTCCAATTCCTCTTTCAGCACCATGGATGATGGGTATGCTTCTCAGAAATCTGCTGCTGAAGTGGCACCTCCGAACTTCCAATTGTACAGCTGGGAATCCTTTCAACCAGTAGGAGGTCTTCTTCCTCAACCAGAATGGACAGCATGGGACCAGACTGTTGAATATTGTGCTTTTGCTTATCTACAATATATTGTTATATCGTCCTTGCGTCCTCAGTTTAGATATTTGGGAGATGTGGCAATACCTCATGCTACCGGGGCTGTTTGGCACCGAAGGCAGCTGTTTGTTGCGACCCCAACCACCATTGAGTGTGTCTTTGTGGATGCTGGTATCTCACCTATTGATATAGAAGCGAAAAAAAGGAAAGAAGAAATGCGTCTTAAAGAGCTTCAGTCGAGAGCAGTAGCAGAACATGGAGAATTAGCATTGGTAACTGTAGATACTCAGCAAGCAGCCACACAAGAGAGGATTACGCTAAGACCCCCTATGTTACATGTTGTCAGATTAGCATCATTTCAGCATGCTCCATCGATACCTCCTTTTATAACATTGCCTAAACAAACCAAAGTCGACAGTGAAGATTCGCCAATACCAAAAGAGTTCGAGGAAAGGAGGGTTAATGAGGTTGCTGTTGGTGGTGGTGGGGTTGCTGTGGCTGTTACTAGATTTCCAGCAGAACAAAAGCGACCAATTGGGCCTCTTGTTGTTGTTGGGGTGAGAGATGGTGTTCTGTGGTTAATAGACAGGTACATGTGTGCTCATGCTATATCCCTCAGCCATCCTGGTATACGTTGTCGATGTCTTGCAGCCTATGGAGACGCTGTTAGTGCAGTAAAATGGGCAAGTAGGCTTGGTAGAGAACATCATGATGATTTAGCTCAGTTTATGCTTGGGATGGGTTATGCCACTGAAGCACTTCACCTTCCTGGTATATCCAAAAGGTTGGAATTTGATCTGGCAATGCAGAGCAATGATGGGAAACGAGCCCTTCAGTGCCTTCTAACAATGAGCAATAGCAGGGATATTGGACAAGAGGCTCTGGGATTGGACTTAAATGACATAATGAATTTGTCATCAAAGAAGGAAACTGTTGTTGATGCTCTTCAAGGAGTGGTCAAATTTGCCAAGGAGTTTCTAGACCTCATCGATGCTGCTGATGCTACTGGACAAGCTGATATAGCCCGTGAGGCTCTCAAGCGATTAGCTGCTGCTGGTTCAGTGAAAGGAGCTCTGCAAGGTCATGAGTTGCGGGGGCTGGCTTTACGCCTTGCAAATCATGGGGAGTTGACACGGCTCAGCGTATGTATTTTATTCTAAGCTCTATGGACCCCATTGCTTGCTTCTATTTTGTTTACCCAACTATGTTGAATTTAACTATAGAAAAGGTATACTATCTAATATCTACAATTGTTATCAACTCAACTATCTACGATTGTGACCAACTCATCTGGACATGAGTGCTCGGATAAGCTGAGTTTCTGGTTAGATGTATAGTATCCGATTCTAGCATTCAGCTGCATTTTTGTTTTTCCTGTCAAATTCCAAGTCTCAACTCATTTGCCATAAACATAAAATTAGTAGATCTACTCAGTCTCTGATTCCAACATTCAACTGCATCTTTGTTTTTCCTGTCAAATTCCAAGTCTCAACTCATTTGCCATAAACATAAAATTAGTAGATCTTCTCAGTCTCCGTAGCATATTTGTGTACTCTAAGTATTCTTCACAAAATTTGTTGGAAATTATTTAATGGCAGGCTAGTATAGTTACTGTATGATTTTTTATGTAGTTCTGTATCAATCTACACCCTCATTAATCTTAGCCACAGTGCAACGGAGACTTGGTTAAGAAGATGTCAGGCGTTCTGTCTCACTGCCACCAGTTATTGAAAAAAGAGTTATTCGATAGGCTTTGTTGATATTTTCTTTCATTATTTGGAGTTGACTTTATTTTCAATTAGACGATAATCTGTTTACAGTTTGTGGTTCTCTGTACCTTTAATCTCTGGACCTTTTCTTTATATCGACTTGCCTTGGACTTCAGACTAGGAGTGAGCGACCAACTTGTTTATACATGTTTTTTACCCTTTTGGTTTAATTCTTCTTGCTTGATGCAGTCCTGGATAAATCCAAGTGAATTTGACTAAATGGGTTCGAGCGAAGTTCCTAATGTTTGGGCATCAATAATGTGGGGGTAGGGAGGGGGGCATTATAAATTTTTCAAAAAATGGAAAATTAAAGGAGCGAAAAGCCCTTGCAACGTAGGACTTTTAGGAGGCATACTCAGTGATCACCTTTCCCTGTCTTTCCTACTAATCCTGAAGTACAATCAACCTGTATTGTCTAACTGTAGCATTATTTGCCCATATAGCAGGCTGATAATTTGAGCTCACATGCGACCTTGTTGTATGACAATAGTGAAATTTCATAAAATTAAGTGAGATGGGCATGCCTTTTTACGGAACCAAGCCTTGAGTGCAGTTACGCCAATTATTAATCGTAAGGTTCCATTGGTGTGGGACGGGTTTTCTATATTTTAATCATTATGATGTTCAAAGATTGCAAACCTTCTTTGGATTATAACTGTTTCTACCTGTTTTGTTCGATAACCATGTATATATTAATGTTTGCAGAATTTGGTGAACAATTTAGTATCAGTCGGTTCAGGACGTGAAGCAGCATTTGCTGCAGCTCTTTTGGGAGACAATGTACTCATGGAGAAAGCATGGCAGGATACAGGGATGCTTGCTGAGGCGGTGCTCCACGCACATGTACGTTTTGATTGCCTTAATTTTGATGCAAATTTTTTCTGATCTGGCATTTCTCGTTTCTTTTCAGGCTCATGGTCGACCTACATTGAGGACCTTGGTTCAGGCATGGAACAAGACACTGCAAAAAGAGATGGAGCACACCCCATCCACCAAAATGGATGCTGCCGCGGCATTTTTAGCATCCCTCGAGGAAACCAAGCTCACCAGTCTCCAAGATGCAGCAAAAAAGCCTCCAATTGAAATCCTACCTCCAGGGATGGCATCTTTATACGGCCCTAATCCGGGTCAGTCTGGTCCAAAGAACCCAAACCCTGCCGTGAAGAGCATACAACAGCAACCGGGCAAACAATTGCTATTGGAAGGAGCAACCGCTGCACCCCAGAATACATCTGCTTCCACAGAGATGCCTGTTCCTCCCTCAACTGAATCAGGTACTTCTCAGAACTCTGTTGAGGAGGTTCTGGGTACGACAGAAGCAGATTCTGGTACAACAGAGGCAGGGGCTACTGATACAACAGAGGCAGGGGCTCCAGACACCACAGCCACGACAAAACCTACTGCCACGGATCCAGAATCGAGTCCTCCAGGACAATCCGAATCAGATGCTTCTGCTACCCCGGTAACAGATCCCACTGTTTCTATGGAATTGAATGGCGAAACAGTAAAAAGTCAAGAACGGACATCATCAGAGGCTAAAGTAATCGACGGAAATAGTATCCCACCAGCTTCCAAGACTTCTCCACCTGCAGCAGATTCTACACCCCAACAATCAAACAACCAAGGGGCCAGTGTCCGTCCTGAACTCTCAATGATCGACTTCACTTGAGATACGTGCAGGTTAACACTTGTATTTTGTTTCAAGCCTCGAAGCTGCTTGCCATGTCCGCTCCTTCGACTTGAAAAGGAAGCATTGAAAGTATGCGTTGGGACTAATTGGTGCAGAAGCTGTTGGCATATCCGCATCAGTCTTCTCATTCTGCCTTTTTCGAGGCACCTATACTTGCTTATGATGTACTTAATTGATGCATACTTATTTGTGTACTTGTATCTGTAATTTTTTTCTTGGATTGTTACTTTATCTGTAATTTTTTTCTTGGATTGTTGCTTTTTAGTTTTTACTCATTTCCCCGATAGCCTTATTATTATTATTATTATTATTATTATTATTATTATTATTATTATTATTAACCCCTTACCTGAAGATCGCCCTTGAAACTGAGTTCATATGGGGAGTTTGCCACTATAAACTTTGATTTGTTACTTGTCCAAAATATTTAGTGAACGAAAAAGATTATTGCTTATTGGCAATTTTTCATTCACAATAGACAATTAAGTTTCTCTCTTATTCTGTAATATTTAAATTTTCTTCATTGGAGAAATGTTCAATCCATTACTTGACAGCATGCAAAGTGTTTATATGAATGAACTATGATCTTCAGTCGAGGGTAAAGTTTATAAATTTTAATTGAGGTAGCATAACATATTGGGAATTGATATTTATGCTCCATTTCTTGTTATTTATGCTTAATTTATGAACAAATTTGAAACATATTTTAGACATGAAGTGGAATATAGGTAAAACAAAATGGAATATAAATATCTATTCTTGACATTTTTTTATCCGTTAATTGTCAGTTATAACATAATCTCACATGACCAGGGATGTGTTAATTGTAAAATTATAACTAAAAACCACATATGGTGATTACAATAATAACAAAACAAATTAGAACATTTTGCAAATATGACAGACGAACTTGACACCTAGAATAGTGGGTCTCATGTGAGACCGTCTCACAGATCCTAATCTGTGAGACGGGTCAACCCTACCGATATTCACGATAAAAAGTAATACTCTTAGCATAAAAAATAATACTTTTTCATGGATGACCCAAATAAGAGATTCATCTCACAAATACGACCTGTGTTAGTAAAAAAAAACTTTACATCACATGTAGTAAAAGAAATTCTAAGTGAACAAAAACTTGTGTGAGACTGTCTCACACAAGTTTTTGTTCAGTTAGAATTTCTTTTACTACATGTGATGTAAAGTTTTTTTTTACTATTATTTGGGTTCGAAGTTAAGTTTCTCCTATATTGAGATTTGTTTAATCATTATACCATAAATGTGGTGGCTGTACATAAAATATCCATACCATCATTTCCATATTAATAAATATACATCAACAACCACTCTACAAGTGCGAGGGTGTTCCTGATACAACTATCTTAGGCATAGTTTAGTACACATAATAAGATAAACATGTGATATATAATATAAGGATAAGTTAAGAATAAATAAGATGTAAGATATTATATCTAATGTTTGGTATGATTTTAATAAGAGTGATTAAATTTATATATTATATTGTAATGACAAAATTAACCTTATCATAATAAATTTTATAATTTCAAAGTTGTTACTTAAGTTCATATTTTTTATCTGTTCATGCACCGATAGTGCTTACATGATTTATTTATTTTTACCTAATTTTATATATTATATTATGATAACTGAGCTCTTGATTTTGTGAGTCAAGTCAAATATCAATTTTTAAGGTTAATCGAGTGATACTAATAATTTTATAGAGATTTATAAAAATTATTTATATAATTATCTCGAATTCATTTATATAATTATCATATTATATAATATAAAAATATTTATTTGATTTTATTTTCTACCTACTATCATAGATTTATAAAAATCATTTATAAATTGAGGGTAATTAAGCCATTTGTAGTATAGTTTATCATTAAATAAAAATTATCACACTTAATAGAAGGGAAATTTTATCCTTCTAAAAAATTATTTATCAAGGAATATCATTGGCTTTTTAAAACGGTACCAAATATGGTATAAGGATAATTATTTATCAATCCATCCCTTATCCCATGTACCAAACTATGCCTTATAGTATATTAGCTTCACACGATTAAATCCTACTTTTACATAATTAGTGAACTTATATCTCTCAAACTCCGAGTTTCCCGATAGACTACCCATGTCAACAGCCAAGAAAGCTTTAAGGTTACGCTTAAATGAAAAAAAATAGAGCATAGAGGTTGAGAGCACGTACTTTCAAGTTGTGCTTGGATAGAAGAATTTGAAGTTATAGATTTCAAATTCATATATTTCAAATTCTTCTGATCGTTTGGATGAACATATGTTAGATGAATTTTAACCCAACCCCACCCATTGACTTATGTGAATGCAATGATGATTATGATGGATTCGAAATTCATCCAAAAAAATGTCATTTCAAATCAAAATTTTCCCCCAATTTAAGTGTAACCTTAAAGCTTTCTCGGCTGTTGACATGGGTAGTCTATCGGGTAAGTCGGAGTTTGGGAGTTCTAAGTGCACATCAATTATATTTTCTGAAGATATTTTTATCAAAACTTCGGACTTCAAACTTGAATTGTATCCTCACATTATTGTCAGCCAGTGTGAATTGCTAGCAACTACTTGTGATGTGTTCTTCTTTTTGTCTACCACTCTTGGTTGAGGTTGAATGGTCTATCCTTCCGCTAGGTAAGGTATTCGTGTTACATGTTTTCGTTAGATTTGTTGGGGAATATTTTACTTTTTAATGGTCCGCGGGGAAAACATGACTTGTGTGACCCTACTTAGGCTTGTTTCTGCAGTATGTTTCCAATCAGATATTGACCGAAAATCTTTTCCGAATTCTGGTTCTGACAATTTAGGAAGATTCCCTGTGACCATATTCCAATATTAGCCATATTACAAAATTTTAAGCGAGTTTCTTTGCTCTACGACAGTTTGATATCCTACAAAATATTTCTTTTCTTTTTAAATATATATTCTGCAATTCCTTTAGTTTTTCCTATCATTATGTTTAATAGGAAAGATCAATTAACTAAGTTTGGGTAAAACGTAAATAGAAACTTGACTTTATCCATCTCCGTGAGACAGACTCACACGCCTCGTGCTTTTCTGGTAGAGATGTCATCTTCAGTGAATGAATGTTTCATCCATTGAAGGGTCTGAGCTTGACAAAATTGAAAGCTTCATATGAGCCATTCATAGCTGATTCTGATGTTGCATTGAAGAATTATAACTCCAGAATATCTCATATGAACAAATAATCATTATTTGCACATGTTTCATGAACAAATTCATCCATTTTGGCAGTGTTGGTATTTCCGAGAAACTGGGTGATGTTGTATAAACCGAGACAAGAGCCCCAAATTCATAACATGTCTTGACTTCTTTAGGATAGACATTGTGTTTCATCCATATATTCGAATATTTTACTACTCCATCAACCTGAGTTGGAGTTGGGCTGATCCCTATTCTAATTTTTAATTTCTCTCAATTATGTTATTACCTGAAACAGAGAAACTATAAACTCATTAATATACCTTATATTTTCTCTTCTGTGTTTGAGGTCTAAGGATGATCTCTCCCTCTTCAATCTCCGAGGTGAAGGGCTGATTTGATGGCTCGAGAAAATGATCCAGAGCATCAATTTTTGTTTGGGCTGACACATTTAAATATGTTCCCGACCTATCACTTGTGTCAGGGGTGGTACTTGAATCCCCTGCTCTATATATAGAGCTATGTACTCGAAAAATATCCTTTTGAGAAGCCATCCATTTCTAATTAACCCAGAGGATATGCTTTTGCAATACAAACCAAATTTTAGCATAAGACTGCAAACATACTGTAATTCGATCAGAGACAGTGCTCTTATCCACTTGTTGTAGCATACCCGCAACTCATGCACTTACAACAAGCTTGTTGAACTTGATTTTAATAATTTTAAGGTGTTCCTTCAAATGCATCTGCATTTTCATGATAACATAAAAATTAGCGTTATCCATCTCTGGTAAGAAAATCCGGAAGAATATTTTCATGACATTTATTGATAAGAATATCAAAAATATAATTTTAGACATAAAGCTTGTCATCTGAGTAATCTAGCCTTCTCGGGTTTAAATTCAATTCTATTTTTCAAGAAAGCTTTAATATGTGCATTATCAAATTTCAAAGTACATTTCTTAACGAGTAAAAATATTAGTCGTTTTTCAAAATCTTTTTTTATTGCATAAAATTTATTGATGTGCCATCGTGTGGCCTCTGCATATAAATAGTCAAATGTAATACCTGCATGTTTGTTCTCTTTCTGATATGAGTTTTTTTTTAAAAGAAATGTTGTCCACAATTGATCATTGGAATCTGTGTATAATACCAGATAATCTTCATTTTGAGGGACAACAATTTTTGGAAGATTTCTGCAAATCTTCTTCATTTGAATATGTCCATTTCGTGTTCTTCTATCCATGTAAATCTTGCATTATTTTTCCAGTAATGGACTCAATATTTTCCTATGTTTTGCTAGGTTCTTGATAAACATTCCAACAAAATTAACAACTTTTAAAAAAATTTGAAGTTTTTTTTTATCTTCGAGTTTATCTCGAAAATTTTGCACCTTTTCCATATTATTATCTTGCAGAATTACTCTTGATTCATCGATCTTTACTCCAAAGAATTCAATATCTCTTGTAGCAATTATTGCCTTGTTTTTAAATAGGATTAGTATTACTTGTTTACAAACTATAGAGAAAACCTCTAGTCCCCTCATCATCAAGCTCACCTGCATCAAACACGCCTAGTGAGTCTAAAGACTTAACACACCTGTACCAGGAATAAAAAGTACATATACGTAGCACACAATAGTGAAAAGTACCATAATCAACATATACTTCGTGAACTTAAAAGCATGAACATAAACATGTCGTATAAGCTCAAACATGTCAAAGCATAATTCATCATGTCATCATAAACGTATACATTTTCTTTTTAATTGAATTTAGTTCATTAGTTGTGACTTTTGTATTAGTTATATTGTATCAGCTCTATTCGATGAATCAATCTACGTATAAACATGGTACGGAGGGCGGGGACATCAGCGACAACATTACCCGTCCACTGAGCTTTGGCCTCAGCTCATCATATCTCATGTCATAATATACATATACATCGTCAGTCACAACCAATTCTCATCCTTAAAAAAAAACATCATATTCACCACTTAATAAAAACATGCATATACGTAAATTTTTTCTTAAAACCAAGCATGCACCGTATTTATCATAATTTCATAAAAATGATAAACATATGCATAAACATTTAAAATATCATAAATTTGTGCTCAGGGCGCTGCCATGACAAAAATCTCACCTCGGGTGCCAAATGACCATTTTGCCCCTGGAAACCCGAAAATTATCGTTTTAACCCCGGACCTCTAAAATTGACTCAAAGCTTACCAAACTCCTTAAAATGTCCAAATACATCTTTAAAAGCATTCCTAGACGTAAACTCGAGCCCATTTTATAACTTAACCGATTCGTTTTAAAACTTGGACCGGGGTACTGGTTTTAACCCAAATCGGCTCGAAACTTAACCAAACTTTTCCCAAATTTTTCCACACCTAATAAACACTTAAAAGGTCCTAAAAATCTCAAACCAGCCATTAGACGATCGCATAATGCCCTGAACGGTTGCTGGAAATTCCAGCAAGCCCCCAACCAAAACCCTATAGCCCGAATTCTCATTTTCACCATCCTAGACCGAAACATCAAGGACCAGCCATGACTCGACCACACCAGACCATCCTAGGACCCTACTGGATCCCAACCAATCGAGGCTTGCAGTCCCCAAACGTCTCAACGGCCGAACACTCTACACGCTTAATCCTAGCCTCGACTGAGCACACCTTCAAACTCAGCTCCTTCGTTTATATTCACTACGTGATCAGCCGTTCCCAGCCCTACCACGACCCAAGGGGTCGGATTTCAAGGCTGGAATTGAGCCATGCTCGGCTAACCACCCAAACCCGTCGATCTAGCCCTCAAACGTAAAACCCCCACTAAACCCGAGCAGTTCCCTTACGAGCTTGGCAAAAATCGAAGATCCCATACTTAGTCACCCCTACACACGACAGGCACAGCCCTTAGCATCGAGAACTAGCAGCCCTTGCATGAAAATACAGAAAAGCGTGAGCAACATTGAAACGTCTACTTATTCGTTTTCTTAAAAAGTACTAGGATTTTTTTTTTACTCTCAACTTTCGGCCCATACATATACATCGACATAAAAATACTTTTGCACCATTTTTAAAATAAAACATCCAACTAGTACTTGAAAATCCAAAGGAAAATAGTCAAAACAATAAATCGTAAAGCGTTTTACCAAACCTAAAAAGCACTAAATGTTGAAAAGTGTAGCACATACTAAACATCTCAAAATCTCTCAAAAGCATACATAAAGTGTCGTAAAATTTTTTAACTTAAAATCATAAACTTAAATGCGGAAATAGAAGCGCTGGTCCTCGGGTTATGTGCACCGACAGTCCAGCAAGTCACTCGTCAAGACCTCCAGTGTCATAGTTATTTATATCACCTGCATCAACACACCTAGTCAGTCTAAAGACTCAACATGTCCTATCTTTGATAACAAGTAATACGTAATACAGTCAACATATAACGGTGAAAAATACTTGTACTTAAAATATCATTTTCTTAAGATGCATAAACTTTAAACATAAACATTTTTCCAAAACATAAACATATCACATAAACATATTCATATTCATATCCATATTCGTATCCATATTCATATTCATATTCATGTTTGTGTTTGTTGAATTCAGATTGTGATTGTGACTCGTATTCTTGATCGTATTGGGCGATAGATCCATCTAAAAAAACCATAGTACTGGGCAGCGGAGGACACCAACAACACTCTCACCGGTCAACTGGGCCTTGGCCTACATATTAACATATTCGTATTCGTATTCGTATTCGTATCCGTATCCAAGGAAACACGATAGTCGGGCTCCCACTGGGACCATAACCCTCATGATATTTCCAACATATAGTAGCCACAATCCCTTCACGTCCTTCGACATGTTATCATCACTTAATAAAAACATGCATATAATATCATTTTTATTTTGAAATCAAGCATGCAACATATCTTTTAAATGTCCAATTTAAATCATAAAAAAATCATAGACATTTAAAAATCATAACTTAAACATATTAAAAATCATAAACATCCATGAACATTTTAAAAATCATATTTCAACATATAAAATTCATAAACATGTGAAATAATGATATTAGCATATAAAACAGCAAATAGGGCACAGCCATGTCGTTTACTAATTTTTAGGTGTAAAAAGACCGTTTTACCCCTGGACGTAAAATTTCACGTTTTTTACTTTTTCTTAATTTCATTGACTCTAAGATGCCCCAAATAATTATTTAAGCCTACAAGAATTTTCTCATAGTTTTATTTAGCTTAAACGAGGACTTTTAAATAAATCTTTAAATGTGACGTATTAATACATTTTAATCTCGAATTAAACCAAACCTTAATATAAAATTTCCAAATTAAAAACTTAGACTTATAATAATTATTTAAGCTTAAAACTAATTTTTCATAATTTTTTAAAACTTAAACTAGGCGTTTCAATTAACTCGTTAATTAGCGTTTCGTGCGCCGATAAAAAAAATCCAAAACTCGTTATTTTGATCCCAAATTTTTAA
Organism: Primulina eburnea; assembly: GCF_022965805.1. Classification (NCBI taxonomy): domain Eukaryota; kingdom Viridiplantae; phylum Streptophyta; class Magnoliopsida; order Lamiales; family Gesneriaceae; genus Primulina; species Primulina eburnea. Next base: position 6,933,420 of record NC_133113.1, read on the forward strand.
CATAACCTTTTATAAGAACTATTCTACCCTTCCAAGTCATGAGCCACACCCGTGGACCCATGGATCAATTTTTCCTTCTTCAATTTTTGTTTTTGACATTTAATCAAACCACCCGAGCCAACTCCTAATTTACTCGAGCCACGCCCGAGCCACCTTGAGCCGAAACCTAACCAACTCATCTATTAACCCTACTGACCAGCCCAAAGCCCAAGAACCAGCCCCTGGCCCGCGTTAAAGCTCCTGCAACCTGGACCCTATTACATGCGTGTGTGCAGGTGGAGTGTTTTTGAACAAAAGAACTCCTAACCAATCTAGGACTCCTCCCAACCCTTAACAATCGAGCCACCCTGACCCTAACTGACCCTGGACCACGTCCAGACCATACCCAGACCAACCCAAGTCCTTGAACCCACGTACTAAGCGCTACAAGCCTGTTGCAGGAAGAGGCAAGGCTGCGCGTTCCCTTGCTACCCTGCTGTCCCCACGTTTTGCTCGAGCCAGCCGTGAGCCCACCACTCCAGCCCCTGGCCCAAACCCTTCCCATCCTCCTAGGACTCTGTTGGACCACCTATCCAGCCCCCAACCCGAGCCGCAGCCCACAGAACAGCAGCTGTTCGTGAGTTGCTTGGGGAGAGTCCCAACTTTCGTGGACTCTTCTCCAGCCTGAACCACGAGTACTAGCCATGCTAGGACTCTTCCTAGGACCTAGCAACGACCCTTAGGACCCAACCCCCAGACCTGGTCGAGCCCCAAGCCCCCATGCAACCCAAACAAGCCTTGAACATTGAACAAGCCAACCACGACTTTCTGAAATTCTTTTTACGGTTCCAGTTTGTTTCCTATCATGAATTCAGCATTTTGTGTGTGTTATTAGGACCCTAAAACTTGTGAAAAACGTCCTTGATCAATACCCTAGTCATGTCAGCCCTTTTAACAACATAATAATCATGTTATTGGATGAAAAATCATGAGTTCAAAATATGGGTATGCATAGTTGCGAAAATATTATGATGTGTGGCTTGTTTTTCATGCAATTTCAAACATAAATATATAATATGGTGTGATGATGAGTAAAAGAAGAATATGGCGTGTCTTTGCGTTTTAAACGCACGATTATTCGTTGACGATTGGCGAAGAACGGGGCGAGGCCTTGGCTTGAAAGTCCCTTGGAAATTCTCGATTTTTCCTCTTCAATTTGTGGTGTGTGTTGTTGTGTGTATGAGTGAGTTTTGGGAGAACAAAATTCTGAAAAGTGGCGTGGGAAAATAGGGTTAAGGGAAGGGTTTTGTATAATATATACTGATTAAATCACTAACATGGTTTTAGGCCTATTAAGCCAACAATTTAGGCTCATTAGTCTTAATTAGGATTTAATTAGAATATTAAAATAGTTTCGGTAAAAATAGGTTTGTGAATTTATTAGCCGGGTTGCAAAAAGGTCGTATTTTTGTTGAAAATCCAACACCGATAAAAGTTATGCCCCGGCGAATAAAATCACCTCAAAACCCCTTATTTTCAAAAATAAGAAAAACCCACAATCATATTTTAAATAATTAAAAAAAATTATTTAATAAAAACATTTTACGTTTTTCAGCCCTCGGTCTTCGTTCCTCGATCGCAACTCGAATAACCTTTAAAAATACATTTTTATGCAACAATGTAGAAAAGTATATTTAAACATGTCAATATGCACAACATAATTAATTAATGAAATTAAAACAATTAATTAAAATACAGGAGCATTTAATAATTCAAATGCATGTGGTTCGCGTGTGCCTTTAAATTTTTGGGACGTTACAAACATAACATGGAATGCATGAAAAACACATGAGACCCGAAAATCACTTATGCATATGGTTGGATCGAAATCAGCATATAAAACGTGTGTGAGGTGTACAGGGCCGTGCTTATTATGAGTCAGGAGAGTCCAATGACTCACGCCCAATTTTTTTGGGGGCCCAAATTTTTTTAAAAAAAATTATTATATATAAAAGGAAAAAGTGTCCAAGGTGATAAAATTGCTTATCCCAAACTCACGAGAAAGAGAGAAAAGTGGCGAAGGTGATATCTATCCTTCGTCTTCTCCATCTTTGACTCCAGCATCAATTGCTCACCTTTGTAAGTGTATTAATGTTATGTATGATAATAATTTGTATTATAATGCTTTCTCCCCTAATTTTGCTACTTGAATAATTTGATTTCTATTGATATATTGGATTTAGGTTTGTAGTTTTATGATTTAAATGGAATTTCTTTACAAGTTGAGTTTTCTTTCGCATGATTTCTGGGTTTTGTTTGACGCATGTAGACAACAGCCTTGCATCCAAAATTTACCATGATTTCTTGAGGTAAAAAGCCAATCCTAATTTTGTGTCTTAAAGGAGGGGCGAGAATGGGAGCGAAGAATTCAGAAATGTAGAAAAATACCTGATTGACAAGTCCTCTGACTAAAATAATAAGAATATCGTGCAATCTAAATTTCAATAAATAAGTATTTACTGCATTCTTGACTTAAAAGAATTTATTGTTGTATTGTGAGAGTGTTAATGGTTTCCCCCTTCAAAAGTAGGGAAATTTGGCATATTACCATTTTTTTTGTTATATAATGTCTCATAGAGTAGAGTGATTTGGAAAGCTTTCTTTTACTTTTCTACGTGAACTTCGATTTTGACAAATCATAACAAATCAAATTTTACAAATGCCCTTTCACTTGAAATCTCTCTAATAATTAGTTATACTTCATAAATACCCTCTTTACTTTGTGATAACACATTTTACTATTTTTATGGAAGAAATTCAATATCTTATAAACTGTTACTGTAATGCCCAAATTCAGTACACGTATAACCCATGCATTTAATTAATCATTAAAGTATTTATTAAATTTTAAAATGAGTCTTAGTAGTGCATTATTTATTTAAATGCATTATTTTAAATTAATTATGTTTATGTGATGTACGTTAAAATGTTTTTTTTTTCGAGTTTCATGTTTCAGGCGATTATTCGAGGCGGGATCGAGGAAATATCCGGGGACGATTCTTGGCAAATTAAAATGCGGTATTTTTATTTTATAAGCTAGGAAGGGGCATTTTAAATAATTTATTTAGTTTAGCATTTTAAAGCTTTAGTTATGTGTTTAGTGATTTAAGAGTTTAAAACTTTTATAATTAGAATTTTTGGTGTGCGTTATTTTAATTGAGGGATTTTATTAAAGTTTAAAGAGTGTTAGTATTTTAATTATTTAATAATTTACTCCATATTACTAAAACACACGCACACACACACTTTTACACACACATGTACACGACTAAACACACACACTCACTTCACATTCAGTTTTTTTATTACTTTTGAGAGAGAAAACCTAGGGTTCCTCAAGCTAGAGCAGCCGCCCCCTTCCCTCTTCAATTTCCAGCAACTTTTCGTGTGTTTTCTTTAAGGATTTTAGTGCCACGTTCGTCCCGGATCAAGCCTCGCTCCGTTTCCGCATCGGTATCGCCGTTTCGGTAAAGTTTATCATCAAAAGGCACGTATAATCTCTCCTTTCTGCGTCGATCATGTCATAGTATCTGTTGCGTGGTTTTTATGCGTAAAATCCATGTGTGATGTGTAGTAGTTTGGGCAGGAAATTTATCGATGCGTTTTGCAATAGTTTTTAGATCTAAAATCTCGTTTTTCACTGTATTTTGGGTTACTGTGATTTTTCAGTCTAGAATCTGAGAAAACTTTCAACGCAAAAAATGTAGAACTTTTTGATACATTCGATTTGATATAAAATTCGAATTATTTTGATAAAAATTGAGTGAGTTATGGCGTTTTTCGTGGGACTGCTCAAACTGCGACTTTTACGTAAATTGTGTTCTTGAAGTTTATTTGTTGAAGACTTCATTGGGGATCGACGGGCGATCGTTGCTGCATATAGGTATATCGTTATTGATGTGGGGATGGTTTTTGACATTTCGTTTCGTGTCGTTATGCATTTGGGAGATTGAATAGTCGTTTATGACCGTTTTGTTGTCAAAGATCGTGTTTACGGGTTTATTGTGTACTTGTAATTGAGTGGTTGTTTTGGAAGACGTTTAGCAGGTTAGGTGGAGTTGATTCAGTGCCATATTACCCTAGGACGGGTCTCGAAGCGTTGTTCACTGTCGGTGTGATCGAATTTTGGGGAGATTAAGTTTCTAAGTCGTGGAGCACAGTGCACTCGGCGCCCGAGCGGTACTTTCTTACCGCCCGAGCGCCACTCCTTCGATTCAGTGTAGGCGTCCAGTAGACCTGGCGCCCGAGCGGTAATATATTATCGCCCGAGCGCGGACCCTACCGCTCGAGCGGTCAAGTTTCACCACCCGAGCGCCACCCCTTCTGTCCAAATATTTTGTCTTTCTTCTTTTCAAGTTCTAATAGTGAGTTCATGTCTTTTATGGTTGGGAAATGTTCACACGACATCTTAGAGTTTGTTTCGGGGTTTAATGTCCTGGTTAGTATGAATAAACGAGGTCAAGTCCCGAGTGATCTAGAATGTCATAAGTTATTTATGCACTTCGGTGGCGAGCTCGAGTACCTACGTCTAAGTTATGCAAGTTAAGTGTTGAAATTCATGTTAGTTTGCAGCAGCGGCCCCAAATGAAATCCAACGAATCCCTCAACGCCAAGTAAGTATGTTGACGTGCAAGAAAATATTTTATTTTTGAGGTATGCTAAATGTTTTGTGACCAATTTATGAATGGGTTTGGAAGTCGGTGAACGCGGCCGAGGACCTCTCCACCCCGTTAAATTATGAACGGGTTGGATCGTGGTTGGAAAGCGTTAAATTATGAACGGGGACCAACCAGCCCGTTAAATCATGAACGGGGATCTCATATATGTGGCAGTGGATATGTCCCTGTCAGCCCAGTACTGTGGTTTGTCTGATCAGGCGTTTATTATGTATGGATCACTTGCTTTGAAACGTGTCTCTACGCAAAGGGAATTATGAAGTATATATGTTTAAGTATGTTCAAGTATGCAAGCATGTTTTTGAAAGTTTCGCGTTATGGCACGTCTAAGATATGTACGTATGATCAAGTTATTCCAAGTTCAAATTTAAGTATGTACGCTCTATTTTGAAATTGCAAGTGGTTTTATTATGTAGTATTTGTTATTTCCAGTTTATACATGTTGAGTCTTTAGACTCACTAGACTTGATCGATGCAGGTGAGGATGTCTATGAGGAGACAGGAGGTGGGGACCAAGGAGCAGGCTTGGACTGAGCGGGAGGCTAGACCCGAGGACCGCCCACGTTATTTTAATGTTTTTATGCAAGTTTAAAATTCTCTGATTTTATGTTTGATGCGAGATGTTTTGAGCAAGCTTTTCGTTTAACAAGATCTTTATTGGTGAATGGATGATGTAGTGACGACCGTATTGATTTTATTTTCGTATTCAAGAAATTTTTTAATTTTTTCGTAAATTTTAAGTAGTACAAGTACGGTACGTTACAGTTACATTTTCAACTCTTCAGATTGAAACATCACATTTTGTTTGGACGATGCTAACTTGCAGGTCAATCACCAAAGCACTTTGCTAATCTAGTTTGTAGATTATTGTGGTGGATACATGTGTAAAAACATGATTTTGATACTGGGATAGGGTGGAAGAATGACAGCCAGGTTAAACAAGAAGGGGTGGAAGCTAAACTTACATTTCTGAATTGTTTTCACTTGGGTACTTTTTTTAATCGACTATTATTTTGTCGAGAATTGTCTCTTGCGTCTGTCAAAGTCAATTGCTTTACCTCAACTGATTTGGGAAAACTCATTTTACTCATTTTACAAAAATATTCACTGTTGTCTTTAAACATAGACCTACTCTTATTGTTCATCGAATTATTTTTTTGAATTCTTAGGTTAATCATGCCTCCTAAGTACATGTCTGGGTCTCAAAAAAGAAAAAGAAAGCTAAAGATTGAAGAAATGATTCAAAGTCAAGCCGGATATATCAACAAGTACTTTGTTTCAAATAAAAACATAGTTGCAGAGGTTGAAGACACGGTTGATAATTCAATTAGTAGAGAACAAGATAATGAATTGGATGAGATTGAGAATGATACTAAAAAAGTTTTGAGTCTGTCGATGTGGATGTATTCAATGATCATGAGAAAGATGAAGAGTTTGTTCAATATGAGATCTTGAATCAAGAAACTTGGTTTGATAATCCGGTGAAGTGGGACGACATTGATCAAAAAGTTAGAAACTTTTTAGTGGAAAGAGGTCCGAATAGAGATGTCATAAATGTGTTTCCTAAAGATAGCGCTAACAGGCATTTCAATGTGTCACATTATAAGAGAATTTTTCCAAACAGGGAGGAAAGTGATAGAAGATGGCTATTATATTCGGTTTCTTGTAACAAGATTTTTTGTTTTTGCTGTAAGTTATTCAAGAAGCAAGTAACCAAGACTTGATATGGTCAGTTAGCTAATGAAGGATACAATGATTGGCATAATTTGAGTCGATGTCTTGCAAATCATGAGGCGAGTAAGGAGCATATGGAGTGTATGACGAATTGGATTGAATTGGAAAGAAGATTGAAGACAAATAAAGTGATTGATTCAGGAGTACACGTACAAATTAATAAAGAAAGAGAGCATTGGAAACAAGTGTTACAGAGGATAATCGCAGTTGTTCAACGATTGGCGAAAAATAATTTAGCATTTCAAGTAAGTTGTGAAAAACTTTAGGTTGAAAACAATGGTTTGTTTCTACAAATGATTGAAATGATTGCAGAGTTTGATCCAGTAATGAAAGAGCACCTCCTACGGATTAAAGACCATGAGACTTATACTACATATCTTGGTTGCAGAATTCAAAATGAGTTGATACAGATGTTGGCAAGCGAGGTAAGAAAAACAATACTTGCAAAGGTAAGACAAGCAAAATATTTTTCGATCATATTAGATTGTACTCCTGATATCAGTCACAAAGAGCAAATGTCCATTGTCATACGACGTTTAAATTATTCAAAAAGTTTCACAAAAGTAGAAGAATATTGGGTGCGATTTTTAGATGTTGATGATATTTCGGGACTTGGGCTTTTTATGCATCTTAAAAATGTTTTAGTCAATCTTGAGCTTGATATTGATGATATTAAAGGTCAAGGATATGATAATGGATCTAATATGAAAGGTAGGCATAAAGGTGTACAAAAAAGGTTACTTGAAATGAATCCCAGAGCTTTTTATACTCCTTGTGGTTGTCATAGTCTCAATTTAGCTTTGTGTGATATGGTGAATCGTTGTCCTAAGGCTATGTCATTTTTTGGAGTAATACAACGGATCTATACATTGTTCTACTCTTCTACCAAGCGGTGGAAGATTTTCAAAGATCACGTGAAGGGTTTGACAATTAAGCCATTGTCACAAACACGATGGGAAAGTCATGTTGAGATTGTTAAACCTATAAAGGAGCAAATTGCACAAATAAGAGATGCTTTGTATGACTTGGCAAATGATAGTGAAGATCCCAAAACGAAGAGTGAAGCTGAGTCCTTAGCGTTATATGAACTTGAGAATTTTGAATTCTTGCTTGGTGTGGTGATTTGGTACAAGTTGTTGCATGCTATCAACACTGTGAACAAATTTCTTCAATTTGAAAATATGGATATTGATGTTGCTATCAAACTTTTACAAGGAGTTGTTTTATTTCTTGAAGAATTTAGAGAAGATGGTTACGATAAGGCCATGGTTGAAGCTAAAGAAATGGCATGTGAGATGGGCATTGAAGCTGTATTTCGAGAGAAACGTGTTATTCGAAGAAAGAAATAATTTGGTGAAAGTAACAGTGAAGAAGTGAAACAGTCAGCTGCGGAATCTTTTAGAATCAACTACTTTCTCTTTATAATCGATCAAGCTCGTTCTTCTATGAAAGCTCTATTTGAACAATTTCAAAAATATGAAGAAACATTTGGTTTTTTGTTCAATCTAGATAGGTTACAGCGTGCAGACGATAAAATCTTGTTGAGGTCTTGCAAGAATCTTGAAAATTTTTTGACTCATAAGGGTTGTTCTGATATTAATGGGGATGATCTATTTTCGAAGTTGACATTCTTGAGGTGCTCTTTACCAAGAGAAGCAAAATCGGCCATTGATGTAGTGAATTACTTAAAGAAAATGGATGGGTGTTTCCCAAATGCTCATATTGCTTATAAAATCTCGTTGACAGTTCCGGTCACAGTAGCAAGTGCAGAACGAAGTTTCTCAAAGTTAAAGCTCATCAAAACTTTTCTCCGATCAACCATGTCACAAGAAAGATTGAATGGATTGACTATGTTATCAATTGAGAAAGAAATTACTGAACAACTTGATTGTACAGACTTGATTAGTATTTTTAGCTCTAAAACTTTTAGGCGGGTTGTTTTTTAGTGATCATTTTGGACATGGTTGATATTTTTATTCATTTAGTTTTTTATATTGTCTTTAACGTATTGATTTAATTTGAAAAAATGCTATGGAACTAAAAAAAAATATGACCACACATTATGATTAAGAAGTCTCTTTTAAAAGTTAGACTCAGGCCCAAATATTATTAGGATCGGCCCTGGAGGCGTAAAGAAGTGATACGAAGAATGCCTTAAGGAATTCCACACAAGAACGTCGAAGAAGCGATCGTCGGGTAAGCGCCAGAGACTATTTTCTTGAAGAAATGAGCTTGCAAAAGTTGCAGCAATGGAGCTTCTGAAAACCAAAGGAAAACTGATGGTGGAGGGGGAGGTGTCGGCTATCCAAGGATATTAGGTTAAGGGGAGTGTTTAGGTATAATTATATAGATTAAAAAGTAAGTTAATGGGCCTCAATTGTCACGTAAAAGTTTAGAAAGAAGTTTTAGATCCAATAAGCTTAAAAGTAAGTCCATTAAGTCCAAACACAACCCCGAAAAATATTTCGTTTTGGTAAGTTCTTGAAAATATTAGTCAGACCCTCAAAAAGTCTTCCGTTTCGATAAAATTTGCGTACCGCTGAAAAATATGTTCTGACGGGTAAAAATACCGAACAAAGCCCATTTCTTAAAAAATACATTTAAAACATCTTATATTAATTAATAAAAATTAATCATGTAATAAAAATAATTTTTCTGCTAATTCCCCAAATCAGTTACTCGTTCGAACGCGAAATGCAACTTAAAAATCCTAATACTTGATCTTTTAAATTTTAATGAAATAAATTCTACCATGCAATAATTATGCATAAAATTAATTAAACACAATTTAATGAAATAAACAAACATTTTATATTTAAAACAATTTAATAGAATACCAAATAAATTAAATAACTTGTATGCATGTGGTTCACGTGGACCTTCAGATTTTTGGGACGTTACAATAAATCTGAAACATAGATTCGGATTCATAATTTTTGGGAAAAATCATGTAAGCCCCGAATTTCTCACACTCGGACACATGCAATATTTGTAAATGGTTAAATCTTATTTAAAATACTGATATCCATTATAATCAACACAAAAACCTAAACTTACTTAATAATAATAATAATAATAATAATAATAATAATTTTATATGCCTGAATTTTTTTTTAAAAAACCCACCATTTATGGCCCAGATTAAAACTAAGAATATTTTTTTTAAATCATTTTTCTTGAGATCAAATAATGAAACTAAATTTTCATGTCCAAGGAATCGACGATAAGTTCGATGCTACGTGTGGGGCACTGTTCCACATAGTTTGGATGGACAAGATTCATATAAATATATGATTTTAAAAAATTAGTGGACTCCATATATGTGTGGTTAAATTTGAGCCCTTGATTTTATCATGGAGATAATGCTTCTGCATATAAGATTGAATCAACCGGAACGGACCATCAACTTATCTTTTATAATTGTGGAATTTTCCCCAATTTAACCCAAATAAAAAAAATTTGCGTTTGAACGTTTCAATTTGAATCATCAGACTCTTGACTTTCCTTTCCCCCTTCCTCAAGCTAACACCTTCCCCATTTCCTTCTGCTCTCTACTTAATTCTCCAATGGCGGCGGCGACGCCAAATCGGAGCCCTAAAACAAACCTAAACTCCCCTCTTCGTTGAAATAATCATGCCCACCTATACGACTGCATCGCTGCAAAGCTATTTCGAATCCAGAGTGGAAGAATCTCTCAAGAATCCCCTTTCCGGAGTTTCAAATGGTCGAAAAGATCCTAATCCGAGCTGGGGTTCGAGAGATGGAGCTCCGAGACACGTGTACGTATCGCCGACTTTGTATGTGACCCCGGTGCAGGCTCCGATTCCCCAGTGTTACCCGCCGGACCCGCTATCACCTTCTCCTTACGTAGTCAACCACAAGCGCCGAGGAAATGAGTTGAAGATATGTTGTGAGGCTGAAGTGGTGGGTTCCGATTCAGGAAATGGAGGTGGATATCTGTGCTCGGAAGAGGAGGTGGGCGAGAATTTTGCGGGTGATGAAAAATTGGAAACTTTTGATATTGATGAGGATGAAGAGGTCAGTGGGTATCAGGGTGAGGAGGAGACGAATTATAATGGAAAGGAGCAAATGGAGAGCTGTAGCTTTGCTTCTGCTCAAGGGGAATTCTTTGATGCGAATGATGGTAATCTTTTTTTTTTTATTCCAGAATTTGGAAATAATTCAATGCAATTTTAGCTCTAAGATACATGAAATTCAGTTTTCACTAATTTTCTCCATTTATGAAATGTGTGTTGATTGAGCTGACAGCAGGCTGTTTTCAAAGTGGGTAAAAATTATTATGAAGTAATGTCCAGTTGACTGGAATAAGTTTTGGCAGTATGTGAATCTTTTATGCTTAGTGGGATATTCTCAATTGTATGTTGGGAAGGAGTTCTCTTTGTTTAATTTTATTTGAACTATTTCGTGTTTGGCACAAATGTTGTTTTGTTTGATTTTGATGCCAATACCTACCAAGTATGAATTAATGCATTCAGTCATGGCAAAATTTTGAAAACTGTAGAACGTAGACTATAATGACTAATATACGCATAACACGGCGAAAGTCCCAATCTTTAAAATGTTTAGAGATGCTTACATGATTAAATTTCATAATAGTTTCTGCTTAAAATCCATATGCATTTCAGAGACTTTGGGACATAACGCTGAACTGGATGGTTTTGAACTCTTGAAATTACGTGGCTGGAGAGGAAGATTGCATTATCTCTGTTCCGTTCACATCTGGATATATATGATTTCTAACAATAATACTTGATAATGATTCACAGATTTCTCCGCTGACGGGTCTACTCCAAAATCCTACGGTTCTAGAACTGAATCAGAACTCAACGCCATTAGGCTTGTTCTTCGTGAGGAAATTGAAAGGAGAAAAAATGTAGAGGAAAATATGACTTTAATTCGATGTCAGTGGGAGCGGATCAGTAGCCTTATGCGTCAGGCTGGATTAACATTTCCTGGACCTCCATCTGATAGTTGTAGCACACAGTTTGACAATATGATCGATCTGTTTTCCCAGGAAGTTTTTGTCAGCAGGTTTGTTGCTGAAGCGGTTGGAAGGGGTCAAGCTTCTGCTGAAGCTGATTTCTCAATAATTGAATCAAAAGACCAGGAGATATCGCGGTTACATGACAGGCTGCAATACTTTGAGACTGTTAATCATGAAATGTCCCAGAGGAATTTTGTGGGTAAGTTTTTCAAATTAGATTTTCTTATCCCCTCATATTTATACCCTGGACAATCAGTTGATTCTTGTTTCATGATAAAGAGAATCTCTTGTTGATAAATTTGCTGTTTTCTTGATCTTTTGAGCTGAAATTATTATTTCTGAAAAGAGTTGGCATTTGACCTTCACTCATGTAGGTCTGTGGTAAGATTTCTTCGAAAGATTTTAGATGTACACTGACATGGGAAAATACAACAAAGCAAAGAAAACAATAAAGGATGTGGCAAAAAAAAAAATAGTAAAGCCTCACTGCTTAAATTTAACATGAAATGAAAAGGAAAAATCATTTAATTCCCCATAATTGTAGCTACTGTCAACATCACAAAATGAATTGATGTATATACCATCCCAAGTTTAACTCAACCTGCATCAGTTTTTTTGGGCCATTGTGGATGAGTATTAAAGTGAGAAAAGACATGTAGTTATGTTGACTTTGGTCACTGCTTCCTAGAACTTTAGTTGAGAACTATAATTGGGGAAAATCTTTCTTCGTAACATGCACAGTTAAGTTTGATGCAAATTTCCACTTCTAGAAATTCACAAGAACGTAATGAGCAGAGAGGTTATTATGCTGTGACTGTTTCGTGTCTCTGTATTCCTTTAAAAACTTATGTTTGTTTACTTTTGACCACCATTCTGCTTCATGATGGTAAGCTTTTCTTTTGCCATTTCAGGGTTTGGTAACTGTGTAATAGTTCTGAACTTAACTGATATCTTCTTGCACTCACAAAATGTTGGTTTATTTGTTGCAGAAGTTGCTCGTAGACGACAGGAAAGGAAAAGGAGTCGGAGAAGGTGGCTGTGGACTTTTATGGGATTCTCCATTGCCGTAGGAACTTCATTTGTTGCTTATTCCTACATTCCTAAGTCGAGTAAATATCTTCCATTGTTGAAGTCCGGAAACTCAACCGCTGCTGCCTCCTACAAGACCTCTTAAAGACTATTTCTCTGAGATAACAATTGTGTGCTCGTCTTCTTATGGATTCGCCGACTTTTCAATGTAGTGAATACTGGCTAGAGTCTAGGTATCAAGTTAGTAACTTAAGATTTCCTTTGAATTTTGGAAAGATCAGGCAATGTTTTATAAGTGTATCATGAGATAAATGAACTTTGAGATAAATATACCTAGATTATCAAGATAAGATTATAACATAAGCGGATAAAGATATCATCTATATACAACCAAAAATAAATCTCCAGATTCGATATCCCTTGAAAATTTGAAATTTGAAGATGTAGATGGGGTTCAATCCAATCTCAAACTCCCCCTTTAAACCTATAAATAGATCCTTAAGCCATCCGAAAATCAAACAATTTTTTTCACTCTCTGTTTCGAAAATAAGCTAGAGGAGTATAGGTGAAACGCAGCAAAATTTTCTCTCAAGTAGAAGACACAAAATCGAGCAAGAGCTAGAAAGAATTTTTGGAGAAATACTCTGACCCTTTTCACGTTTTTTTTTGAAGAATAATATGTTAGTGGGCTCATTGTTTTAAAATTTATGTACATGTTTTTGAAATATCCGATGTACATGCTTCTTTTGTTCTATGCTTGTATGAAAAAGATTTCCAAACACTGTTAGATTCAAGTCTGACACGAAAAAGAATTCTTGAAAGTTAATTTTTTCCCAAAATGGTGGGTATAAAACCGGCTCCTATATTTCTGGTCCTCCAACAATGTTACTTCTTTTTGGTTGACATTAAATTTCAGAATTCAAGTCATGTCATAGAGATAGATACACACACAAACACATCAATTAGAGCGAGGAAGAGAATATAGAGCAACATTACGATTGACCCAAACAAGAGATCCATATCACAAAATACGACACGTGAGACAGTATCACACAAGTTTTTGCCTAATATTAATTGTTGTTTTGTATATATTGTTGGTCCCACGTGCGGAATTTGAGATAATAAAACCCGAAAATAAAGAATAAGCTGGACACCGAGATTTACGTGGAAAACCCCTAAAAATTATTAGGGTAAAAACCACGGGTAAGATGAAAAGAATTTCACTATAATATTTTGTGGTGTCCAACTCACTCACTGTGTTTCCAAAGAGAACACACACTCTCTTAATACAGGAGAACAAACACCTCACAAATATTATAGAACTAAGCACTCAAATGCTTATAAGATGAGAGAAAACTCGAAGAAGGGATGATTTCAGAATGAATGGGAGAGCTCTATTTATAGAACTTCCTGTCAGTGTGAAAACGCGTTAAAAACGCGTATTCTTATTATAATTTTGCCAAATTCTGCCGACCCACGTTTTTCAAAATTTTTGCCAACCTTTTCTGAAAAGTCTTTGCCGACATTTCTCCCAGTTAGAGATTTGATTGAGAATCAAACACATCTTCACACATCCTTTCATTCTTGCTATTCCCTGCTGCTTACGTTTCTGCTAGACCACTTGAGGATCTACACCACTCAAACTTATCAGTGTTTACTGACTTGGTCAGAAAATCAGCTATCCTTTGTATGTATCTTCTGCATATCCACGCTTCCTTCTTCTACCACTTCCCGTACAAAGTGAAATTGGACTCCAATGTGTTTCGTCTTGGAATGAAAGGCTGGATTCCTCGTGATGTGCAAGGCACTCTGACTGTCACAAAACAAAAGAACATTCTCTTGTTTGTGTCCGATCTCTTCCAATAACCTTTTAATCCATATTGCCTCCTTGCATGCTTGAGTAGCTGCCATGTATTCTGCCTCCATTATAAATAACACCACAACTGTCTGCAGTTTTGAAACCCAGCTTACAGCTCCTCCTGCAAGTGTAAACACATAACCAGTAGTAGATTTTCTCTTATCAGGATCACCTGCATAATCTGAATCGACATAGCCCCTGAGTGTAAAATCTGATCCTCCATAACAAAATACAACAATTGAGGTACCCTTAATGTATCTAAGGATCCTCTTAACAGTGCTCCAATGCTCTCGTCCAGGATTCGCCATATGCTTGAGCAATGTCCAATCTTGTACATATCATGGCGAACATCAAACTTCCCACTGCTGATGCATATGGTACTCGAGACATCTCCATCTTCTCTGCTTCACTGCTAGTACACATCTCGGAGGATAACTTGAAGTTAACAGGAAGAGGGGTCGATATTGGCTTACTATCTTGCATGTTGAAGCATTGCAAGACTTTCTTCAAATAATTTTTCTGGGAAAGCCAAATCTTTCTGTTACTTCTGTCTCGGTGAACTTGCATCCCCAGAATCTTGTTTTGCTGGTCCCAAGTCCTTCATATCAAATTCTCTAGCCAACTGTGCCTTCAATCCTTGGACCTGATCTTTTTTGGGACATGCTACCAACATGTCGTCCACATATAACAGCAAAATGATATAATCATCACTAGACCTCTTGAAATACGTACAAAGGTCTGCACTCAGTCTGTTGTATCCAAGGCTTATGATATAGGAATTAAATCTCTTGTACCAACACCTCGGCGCCTATTTGAGATCATACAGAGATTTGTTCAACCTGCAAACCAAGTTCTCTTTGTCTTTTTCCGCAAAACCTTTTAGCTGGAGCATATAGATTTCTTCTTCAAGATATCCATGAAGAAACGAAGTTTTCACATCTAACTGTTCTAGATGTAGGTCAAACACCGCACACAATGGCAGCACCACTCTGATTGTTGTAAGCCGAACCATAGGAGAAAATATCTCATTGAAGTCAATACCTTCTTTCTGAGCATATCCTTTGACCACCAATCTAGCACGATATCGCTCCTCTTGGTTATTGCCATCACGCTTGATCTTATAGACCCATTTGTTTCCAATGGTTTCCCTTCCTCGTGGTAGTGTAACAAGATCCCAAGTTTTATTCTTGTCTAATGTCTCCAATTCTTCCTGCATTGCTATCATCCACAAGGATACATCCGAGCTTTGAGTAGCCTTGTGGAAACTCGATGGCTCACTATCCTCTGATAATATAAAATATGCAATGTTGCTTTCAGTGATATAATCTGAAAGACAACCTGGTGGTCTTCTGTCTCGATTTGACTGCCTCACATTGGAAACCTCAGACTCAGCGTGTTCTTGTTCTTCGTGCTTTGGTACTGCTTCACAAGAAACTTGACCTTCGTCCGTCTTATTTTCCACTAAATAGTAGTTTCTGAATTCGGTGTGCCTTTGTCTCCCTTTACTTTATCTTCCTCGAAAATAACATCCCTTCTGATGACAAGCTTGTGAACAGTAGAATCCCACAAGCGAAACCCATTTCTTCCATCAGCATAACCCAAGAAGATACATTTCTAGATTTCGAGTCCAACTTTGATCTTTCTTGCTCATTGTACAGAACATACACCTGACTTCCAAATGTATGCAAATGAGAATAATCTGTCGGCTTTCCGGTCCACATCTCCATCGGAGTCTTCAGATCAATCGCCACTGAAGGAGAACGATTGATAATATAACAAGCGATTTTGACCGCTTCCGCCCAAAATGACTTGTCTAGACCCGCAGTCCTCAACATAGCTCTTGTTCTGTCCAACAAGGTTCTGTTCATCCGCTCCGCCACTCCATTCTGTTGAGGTGTGTAAGCCGTCTTGAATTGTCTTTTGACGCCCTCATGTTGAAAATATGAATCAAATTCGTCACTGGTATATTCTCCTCCATTATCAGTCATCAGACACTTGATTTTATTTTCAGAATCAAGTTCAACTCGCACTTTGAAATCTTTGAAGATTTGGAAAGCGTCTGATTTCTTCTTGATTGGATACACCCAACATCTCCTAGAGAAATCATCAATGAACGAGACAAAGTATCTTGCTCCTCCTAGGGATACAACCGGTGCTTGCCAAACATCCGAATGAATCTGCTCCAATATGCTTTTGCTCTTTGCAGTAGAAGTGCCAAACTTTAATCTGTGTTGTTTACTGGGAACACAATGCTCACAAAAGGGTAGTGACACTTTTGTAAGTCCTGGCAGTAGCTTCCGTTCTGAAAGAATTTTCAACCCCCGTTCTGACATATGTCCGAGCTTTCTATGCCATAACACTGTTAATTCTTCTCCTGAACCAATTGATGCAACAACTAGTTCTGCCTCTTTGTGTGTTTCCCCCAAAAGTACATACATATTTGCAGCAACGTTTTCCGCCTTCATAACCACAAGCGCGCCCTTCACAATTTTCATGATCACGTTCTCGATACGAGTTTTGCACCCGATGTCATCAAATTGCCCCAAGGACAAAAGATTTTCGTCAGTCCCTTCACATGTCGTACCTCCTGTATGGTGCGAACGGTGCCATCAAACATTTTAATTTTGATAGTCCCGACCCTGGCGATTTCCAAGGCATGATCATTTCCCAT
Organism: Primulina eburnea; assembly: GCF_022965805.1. Taxonomy (NCBI): domain Eukaryota; kingdom Viridiplantae; phylum Streptophyta; class Magnoliopsida; order Lamiales; family Gesneriaceae; genus Primulina; species Primulina eburnea. The sequence continues at coordinate 6,950,432 of NC_133113.1, forward strand.
GAATACAGATCCTCCTGAGACTGGTTCATAATGATTAAATCATTCTCTCCAAGACGTCATGTGCCACGTCGCTCCTGAATCCATAATCTATGTATCACAAAATTTATTTCTGCCTTCTGCAACTGTTGCCGCTTCGCTGAATAATATTTCACCACTGCCTGAAGTAATAGCCACATTTCCTTGAGAACTTTTATCGATACTCGTACACTCTTTCTTGAAGTGCCCTTTACCTCTATATTTAAAGCAGTAAATATTTTTCTTCTTACTTCTTGACTTTGATCTACCTCGTCTTTGGCTCCCACTGGAGTCACGGTCCATGAATCTTCCTCTTATCATCGGTAAAGCCTCTGCCTGCTTCGAGGTTCCCAACCTATCTTCCTTATTCTTGCGCTGGCTTTCTTCTCCGAGAACCGCAGTTAAGACATCGTCGAATCTTAGAAAGCTCATAAGAATATTGTTGGTTATGTTGATGATAAGTTGATCATATGAATCTGGTAGACTTTGAAGTAGAAGCTCCGCACGTTCATTTCCCCTATTTTATGCCCTATGGAAGTGAGTTGGGCAAATAAAGTATTTAGTGTATTGATATGGTCGGTCATCGATGAGGATTTCGTCATCCGAAGAGTATAAAGCCTTCTTTTTAGGAAAATCATGTTGTGTAACGACTTGACCTCGTACATCTTTGTCAGAGTATCCCAGATAACTTTGGCTGTTTTTATCTCAGAGATACTTGACAAAACTTCGTCTGCTATAGCCAAATGTAAATTGGCAACAACATTATCATTCATCTCATTCCACTTTCCATCATCCGTAATTTCCACCGGTCTATCTCCAGTAGCCGCCAAGCAATTTTCCTTTCTTAAAACTGCTTGTATCTTTATTTTCCACAGCATAAAATTGCTTCCGTTGAACTTTTCTATCTCGTACCTTCCTGCCAGTATGCCTACAACAATTTTAGTAGACTGGAAAAAATAATCCTGCCTTAAATAAAAAATCTCAAAAAACATTTTCTGATGTGAAAGATCAGTCTAGGCTGCAACCACAGAGCATACTCAGAATTTTAAGAAATTTTAAACCAAGGCTCTGATACCACTTGTTGGTCCCACGTGCGGAATTTGAGATAGTAAAACCCGAAAATAAAGAATAAACTGAACACCGAGATTTACGTGGAAAACCCCTAAAAATTATTAGGGTAAAAACCACGGGCAAGATGAAAAGAATTTCACTATAATATTTTGTGGTGTACAACTCACTCACTGTGTTTCCAAAGAGAACACACACTCTCTTAATACAAGAGAACAAACGCCTCACAAATATTATAGAACTAAGCACTCAAATGCTTATAAGATGAGAGAAAACTCGAAGAAGGGATGATTTCAGAATGAAGGAGACAACTCTATTTATAGAACTTCCTGTCATTGTGAAAACGTGTTAAAAACGCGTGTTCTTATTATAATTTTGTCAAATTTTGCCGACCCACGTTTTTCAAAAAAAATTTGCCAACCTTTTCTGAAATGTCTTTGCCGACATATATTAGATACTATAGTTTTTTATATCAAATTTTACATTTTCAATTTTATATAAGGACAAGATCATATATAATATCAACAATCGCCTGGATTCATCCAAATTCAGATTATGCAAGCTGAACCGTAACAAAACATGAATAACTCAAGCACATGAATTTTGGTAATCCGGCATTAAAATTGTTTTTAATGCGTCTTATTTGAACAGTAACAAATAATAAACAAACACAGCATGAATAAAAGAACGAATTTTTTTTTTTTTTGCATTACAATATCAAAGGTTAAATTGAATTTATATCACCTTAATAAAAAATTTATTAATTGATACAACAAAAAACAAAAAATTAATAATTTTATATATTTTGAAAATTAGTTTTCTGTTAACGAGTTTCAACTCTGTGAATTTGCATGCGTATTGAGGTTTCTGACGGAAGAATTTCAAGTTTGCTCCACTAGTCTCCCATTCAAAGAACACATTGTTTCTTGAACATCTGCCCATTTCAAGATTCCAATTCCCTTGAAGAACCGCACGTTGGCTATTATTAAACTCTTTCAAGATTTCGATTTCTTTGAAGCATTGTACCCTTGAAGAGCAACGGCCAAAGGAGAGAGCATTTTTCTATTTTTCCCAGACGACGCAATATTCGAATTCTAGTACGTGTGTGCCGGTGGGATCCTTTATCAGATACAGGAAAGAATTAGAGTCTGTTGTTTGGGGTATTCAAATATGAGGGAAATGCAAGAAGAAATCAAAAGAATATGGCTTTGTAGAGGCAAGTGCTGAACACTTTGTCCTTAAGAAGAATTTGCCCTCACAATGTGCTAGAGTTTGTAGCAATCTTCTCCCAAGATACAACTACAACACTTGAATAATGAGCACTCAAATATTCAAGTTCTATCACAAGGAAATGGATGAACTCTCTCTTGTTTCAGAAAGGAAGAAGACAATATGCATATGATGTTATGTAAAAGTGTTTTTGATTTTCAAATAATTATGCATTTAATGTTTTTCATGCAAAAGACATGATCTTTCATTCATAGGGAGAGTCCCTTGGCCATTGTAAGTGATCACAATCATCAAACAATGTCAAGGAGATGAAAAAACATCAGAAAATTCGACGCGTCTGTGCGCGCAGGGGAGCACGCCGGCTCGCACACTGCCGAGCAGCGCTCGGCAGCGCCTGCCGAGCTCTCTCAGCCGCGCGCCTGCCACTGTCGCCGCCGCAGACACGCGCGCATGGCTCTGTTCACCGAGCTTTTTTTTTTCTTTCCGTCCCTTACACGTTCTAACTACTCGATTTATGTTCTTTCAACATATGATGAAATCTTTCGAGTTTTATTCAGAACAATCGAACTTAATATTCGTTCATTAAGCTTCGTTTTTCTTTTCGAATTTTTCCAAATCAAACACATTGATTTACTTGCTTAATTTTCATTCATTAAGCATCAAAATTCCAACAATCCCCCACATGAATGAAATTAATGCATGAATGCTCGTGATACATAAGAGAGAGTATATCCGAAAAATTATCTCATCAGGAGAGGTAGCTTTTGGCTTTGAACCTTCCCTAGTGGAATACAATCGGATTTACTAGGCCACGAAGTAAACGTGATGTCTTGAACTTCTTGGCGGTTCATGTAAAACCAGACAACTGTACCCACAAGATAACCTTTCTTCCATTTCCATTTTATTTTATCGGTTGTGTCCGTTTTGGCCATGGAACACATCTTGGCTTCATACGTGTTTCATCGAGGCGGCCCGTCCTCACACGTACATAGGTGATCTCCTTGTAAAAGGGTATCCTACTTACCCCGCTTTTCAGAGACGGATTTACGCTAGGGCTGTACTGGGCTGTAGCCCAGTCCATTTTTTTTATTTAGCGACGGTTTTAGCGACGGTTTTTTGATAACCGTCGCTACTTTTGCGACGGTTTTAGTAAACCCGTCGCCGATGGGATCGGCGACAGTTTTATCAAAAACCGTCGCACATATTAGCGACGGTTATTGCTAAAACCATCGCTAAATTATTAAAAAATTCTTTGATATTTTTGATGCAACAATAGATTTCATTTTAATGGAGTTAAATACTCGGTTCAATGAGTTAATCGGTGAAACTTCTTTATCTTAGTATAGCTTTAGATCCTAAAAATTCATTTGACTCATTTAACAGTGATGATATTTGCAAGCTTGCGAAGAAGTTTTATCCTGGAGATTTCACATATCAAGAAATTGTTGTTTTGAAGTATGCATTGATACATTTATAAACTCGATGTGATGCAGAATTTAAAGGTTTCTACACTTGTTGAGTTGTGTCAGCAATTGACCGAGAGTGGACGGTCAAGTGTTTATGTTATGTTGACTAGATTGATTCATCTTGTTTTGACATTGTCTGTGTCTACTGCCACTATTGAACGGGCTTTTTCAGCAATGAAGCATGTGAAGACGGCACTTCGCAATAAAATGGAGGTTGACTTTCTTGCCGATTGTTTGACACTCTATATTGAACGAGATTTAGCTAAACATATTGATGTAAATTCTATTATTGATGAATTTTATGTTTTAAAATCCCGTAAGGCACAACTTCGTTGAACGATATAATGTATTTTTTTTAATAATATATAATTTATCATATTGAGTTCAAGCCCACCCCAACTCTTATTCCTGGATCCGTCCCTGCCGCTTTTGTAAGCTACGGAATCATTAAAAGTACAATACTTAACCTCACTACCTTTGTAGGCAACTTCACTCATCGTCTTAGGAATGAGGAGTGATTCCACAAGTTCTCACAATTTAGTTGTCCCATTGAACCAAGATCTTGGGATCTCCAATCTACAAGGTTGGGTTGCCACTATGAAAACTTTATTTGGTAGGTTTTAAGCCCATTTCTCTTGACAGACAGTACATTTGATCTCTATTTAATGCTTTTGTAAGCGGATCCGCTAAGTTATCCTTTGATTTAATATAATCAACAGATATAACTCCATTAGAGATCAACTGTCGCACAGTATTATGTCTTCGACGAATGTGTCGAGACTTGCCATTGTACATACGACTGACTGTCGCAATGTATCATGATTGCTGGCACTGGACTTGTCCAACATGGAATGTCCTCTAGAAAGTTGCGAAGCCACTCAGCTTGTAGTATCCCGATGCCTAATTTGAGTTAATTATTGGATTAATTATATTTCGGAGGGTTCGGATCGTCCGATCAGGGTTCGGATCGTCCGAGCCAGGTGGCTGGACCCGTGGAAGACATGCAGGGTTCGGATCGTCCGATCAGGGTTCGGAAGGTCCGAAGTGTACCGGATCGGATCTTCCGAAGTGGATCGGATCTTCCGATCGTTGACTATAAATAGAGGCGCGAGGCTTCACTTTTTACTCGCCAATTCCGAGTGTTCCAGAGCGTTTTAGTCGTTTCTGATGGGTTTCTAGTCTTTTCCCGAGGTTCAGGCACTAGCGGGGAGCTACTGGTTTTGTAACGGAACTGTGCTCTAGTTGGGAGCTAGCGGCATCAGTGGGCTGACTACGGACGCAGGCTTGAGTCTAGGGCTGATTGCTAGGATCTACTGGTTTGAGGTACGAAAGTACTATCCGAGATATCCTGGTCGAGTATACATCCTTATATGTGTTGCATGATTATTTGCTGCATTGATATATGTCATATGATGCATGCTATTATGTCACGTTTATTACTGCATGTTACATTTCATCTTGAGCCGTATCTCTTTCGAGATAGCCTTTATTGTTGAGCTGTATCTCTTTCGAGATAAGCTATATCTTGTGGGGCCGCTCAGCCCTGTCTTGTGGACGCATGGACACCGAGAGTACACAGTGGCCGACGGGTCCGGAGGGCTTCGGTGGTCCGGGACATTTTAGGTCCACGTCTGATCTTGTAGTGGATGCAGTGACCCAGAGGAGTACCGCGCGGCACTATCCACTTGGCGCCTCTAGACTGAGCATATTGAGATCTTTTGTGACTCCTGTTTCTTGACTACCCTGGTATCATATCATAGCATGTGCATTTCATATAGGCTTGTATACTCATGCTTTTGTACTGAGCGTTCTTATCGCTCACGTCCTCGGTTTTGTTTATCTTGGACACCCCATTCCCACGGGGAAGGCCTCAGGTTGGATGGCTCAGGAGGAGGATGAGGAGGACGTGGAGTAGCCGGTTGAGTTATTTCTTCAGTACTGCTTTGTTTCGATATGGTTGTACCGCATACTTTCATTTTAGTTTGAGTTGTTCTGGATTTTCGATTGGGTTGTATATCTATCATTTGTTGACCTTTTCCGCCATTATCTCTGATTGTTATTAATTAAGTTAATTGCATGCTTAATTCTTGTTTAGTAGGTGATTCTGGAACGGGTCACTACATTTATGGTATCAGAGCATGCTTACGATTTTGGGATATAGATTCTGTTTTGGGATTTTCGTTGACCATTTTACCATTTTCCCCATTCTATCTTGTAGCGATGGCTGACCACTTTGGTGATGAGAGTAGTCAGGGGAGTGTAGGTCGTTGGGGTGACCAGGACGATCGTAGGCGTCATCGTGATGGCCCTAGGCGTTTTGAGATGCACCGTTTCATTCAGATGGGGCCTAAGCTTTTAGTCGGTGGTGAGACTCCCGATGTTGCTGAGGATTGGTTAGAGCGCATGGAGAGTTGTTTCCGTGCATTCCAGTGCACCGAAGAGCAGCAGATGGAGACCCTTAGTTTTCTTCTCGAGGGCCGTGCGCGCAAGTGGTGGCGATCGACTTCTGCGCCGATAGTCCAGTCTCAGGGTAGGGTGACTTGGGCCGATTTCCGTGCAGCTTTCATGCAGCTATATTTTCCTCCAGCCCTTCGCCAGGCAAAGACGATTGAACTTCTGAATCTTAAGCAGGGTAGTATGTCTGTTGATGCATATCAGCAGAAGTTCTTCGAGTTGTTACCCTTTGCTCCTCATATTAGTGGTAGTTCTGAGGCCAAGTATGACCATTTCCTTCAGGATCTTAACCAGGAGATCTTTGATCGAGTCACTGTTTGCGATAATCCTACTTCTTATGATGGATTAGTGAACCGGTGTCGCCAGGCAGAGATCAGTCTCCAGCGTGGTAGGTCTATTCTTTCTTCTAGACCTCCGAATACTTTGAGCCCTCGATCTCAGTCTTTCAAGAAGTCAGGTTCTTCTTCTTCGGGATCTGGATCTCGGTCTAGCGGTGTTTTTCGCTTTGGTAAGAAAAAGGTTTCTTGTGTGCATTGTGGGAAGAACCATCCATCGGAGCAGTGCCGATCTGCCGCGGGAGCTTGTTTTCAGTGCGGAGAGATGGGTCATCTTAAGAAGAATTGTCCTCAGTTGCGAGGTGGAGCAGGATCTGGTTCCGGATCTCAGACGACTGTTCAGCAGAGGATGCAGGGTCAGGCAATGGGTAGTTCAAACCTTCGACCTCGTGCCCAAGGTCAGGTATTTGCGCTGAACCAGGATCAGGCTGCAGATGAGTCAGGGAGAGTCATAGCAGGTATTTTTTGTTTATGCGGTATTCCTGCTTTTGTTCTTATTGATACCGGAGCATCACATTCATTCATTTCTGCACGATTTGTTAAGCGTCATAAGTTACCGTATGTTTCTCTAGACGTCATTCTTTCCGTTTTTACTCCGATGGGTCATTCGGTGTTAGCAAAGCGTCTAGTGATAGGTTGTCCTTTAGATTTTGAGGGTAACAAATTGACTGCGAATCTTATAATCCTAGAGATGGAAGATTTTGATTGTATTTTGGGTATAGACCTATTGACTACCTACCGAGCTACTGTGGATTGCTACCAGAAGCTTGTTCAGTTTCGTACGACTGAGAGCTCTAGTTGGTTTTTCTATGGTGAGGGAGCGCGACCTCCGATGTCAGTGATATCTGCTCTGAAAGCCTGTCGTGCTTTAGAGTCGGGCGGGGAAGGCTACCTCATCTATGCGATTGATTCGTCCACAGGTAGTGTTGGTATAGATGATATTCCAGTGGTTTGTGAGTTTCCTGATGTTTTCCCATATGAGATTCCTGGTTTTCCTCCGATTAGAGAGGTGGAATTCAGCATCGAGTTAATGCCAGGGACTACACCGATTTCTCGTGCCCCCTATCGTCTTGCTCCGTCAGAGATGAGAGAATTGAAGCAGCAATTGCAGGATCTTCTTGATAAAGGTTATATTCGCCCGAGTGTTTCACCTTGGGGAGCTCCAGTCTTGTTTGTCAAGAAAAAGGATGGATCGATGCGATTGTGTATTGATTATCGCCAGCTGAATCGTGTGACGATCAAAAACAAGTATCCATTACCTCGTATTGATGACTTGTTCGATCAGCTTCAGGGTACCTCTGTTTACTCCAAGATTGACTTGCGATCGGGTTATCATCAGATGAGAGTCAGAGATGATGATATTTCCAAGACTGCATTTCGTACTCGATATGGGCATTACGAGTTTCTAGTTATGCCATTCGGATTGACAAATGCACCAGCGGTGTTCATGGATCTGATGAACCGAGTCTTTCGGGATTTTCTAGATCAGTTTGTGGTGGTTTTCATCGATGATATCTTGATTTATTCTCACAGTGTGGAAGAGCATATCCATCACTTGAGGATGGTGTTGCAGATTCTTCGCGAGAAGCAATTGTATGCTAAGCTGAGTAAGTGCGAGTTCTGGATTAATCGTGTAGTATTCCTTGGACATGTGATTTCCAAGGAAGGAGTTTCTGTGGATCCTAGCAAGATTGAAGCAGTGCTGAATTGGTCACGTCCGACGACAGTGGCCGAGATCCGTAGTTTTCTAGGTCTGGCAGGGTATTATCGTCGCTTCATCGTGAATTTCTCTCAGATAGCTAGACCATTGACGCAACTTACTCGGAAAGATGTTCCATTTGAGTGGTCATCTGAGTGCGAAGATAGTTTCAGAGAGCTTCGTCGACTTCTGACTTCTGCACCTGTTTTGGCGTTACCGTCAGGATCTGATGGTTTCAGTGTTTACACCGATGCCTCTTTTCAAGGCTTAGGGTGTGTGTTGACGCAGAATGGTCATGTGATCGCTTATGCTTCCAGACAGTTAAAATCTCACGAGGAGAAGTACCCTATTCATGATCTAGAATTAGCTGCTATTGTGTTTGCGCTAAAGATCTGGCGTCATTATTTGTACGGTGTTCAGTTTGAATTCTTTACTGATCATAAGAGTCTGAAGTATCTGTTCACTCAGGCTGAGTTGAACATGAGACAACGTCGTTGGATGGATCTACTTAAAGATTATGATTGTGTGATCAAGTACCATCCAGGTTCTGCGAATCTCACAGCCGATGCTCTTAGTCGCAAGGTGAGAGCCTCTGCACTTCAGACCAGTGCTATGTCTAGTACTGTCCAGGATTTTTGTTCGTTGGGGTTTAAGTTCAAACATCGGAAAGGTATGGAGAGCATTCGTGTTGCTACCATTTTATCTGAGCCAACTTTGTTCACTCGGATTCGAGATGCTCAGATGTCTGATCTCAAGACTCAGAGATTAGCTCGGTTGGTTGGTGGAGATAGTAATTTCCATTATCAGTCTCATGGTCTGCTGTGTTTGTCTAATCGGGTTGTAGTACCAGAGGATGATACTTTGAGGGAAGAGATCTTGTCTCAGGCTCATCGAAGCAAGTTGAGTGTTCATCCGGGAAGCAACAAGATGTATAAAGATTTGAGGACACGATTTTGGTGGAAAGGGATGAAGCGCAGCATTTATCAGTTTGTCTCCAAGTGTCTAGTTTGTCAGCAGGTTAAGGCAGAGCACCGTCGACCGGGAGGATTATTGTTGAACTTACCTATTCCTGAATGGAAGTGGGAGCATATCGCGATGGACTTCATTACTCACTTGCCATTGTCTTCGAGGAACAGTGATGCTATTTGGGTAGTGGTGGATCGACTCACCAAGTCTGCTCATTTTCTGCCATATAACCGTGATTTCACTTTCGATCGTATGGCTCGATTGTATATTCAAGAGATATTACGTTTGCATGGAGTGCCAGTCAGTATTGTTAGTGACAGAGATCCTCGTTTTACCTCACGATTTTGGGGTAGTTTCCAGTCAGCATTGGGTACTTCACTAAGTTTGAGTACGGCTTATCATCCAGAGACCGACGGTCAGACAGAGAGGACTATCCGTACACTTGAGGATATGTTGCGAGCTTGTGTTATGGATTTCGGAACCGCTTGGCAGGATCATTTGCCTTTGATTGAGTTCGCGTACAACAACAGCTATCATCGTAGTATTGGTATGGCACCATTTGAGGCGTTGTATGGGCGACGTTGTCGTACTCCATTATTCTGGGACGAAATTGGGGAACGACATGTTGAGGGACCGGAGTTAGTCCAGCAGGCTATTGATAAGGTTGCAGTAATCAAGAAGCGGATTAAGACTGCTCAGGATCGACAAGCGAGTTATGCGAACATCAAGCGTCGACCTCTTCAATTTCAGCCAGGTGAGAAAGTGTTTCTCCGAGTTTCGCCTTTTCGCAGGATTTTGAGATTTGGTCTCAAGGGTAAGCTGTCTCCGAGATTTATTGGTCCATTTGAAATATTGGAAAGCGTGGGAGATTTGGCTTACAAACTTGCATTGCCGCCGTACCTATCAAGTATTCATGATGTGTTCCACGTATCTTTGTTGAGACGATATGTAGCAGATGAGTCTCACATCTTACATCCCTCTGAAGTTCAACTTGATTCGGATTTGTCTTACGTGGAACGACCAGTTCGGATTCTAGATCGCAAAGACAAGGTGTTGCGGAATAAGATCATTCCTCTTGTCTTAATTCAGTGGCAGCGCAGAGGCACTGAAGAAGCTACTTGGGAACTAGAGAGTCGTATGCGGTCAGAGCATCCAGAGTTGTTCTAGTTGTAGTATTTTCAGTTATGATTGTAATTTCAGTTGTACTTTCGGTTGTAATTCATTCTTAAGTTAAATGTATTGTTATTCAGAATTGTCATTCTTCAGACACGATTTCGCGGACGAAATCCTTTTTAGGGGGGGAGAATGTAGTATCCCGATGCCTAATTTGAGTTAATTATTGGATTAATTATATTTCGGAGGGTTCGGATCGTCCGATCAGGGTTTGGATCGTCCGAGCCAGGTGGCTGGACCCGTGGAAGACATGCAGGGTTCGGATCGTCCGATCAGGGTTCGGATCGTCCGAGCCAGGTGGCTGGACCCGTGGAAGACATGCAGGGTTCGGATCGTCCGATCAGGGTTCGGAAGGTCCGAAGTGTACCGGATCGGATCTTCCGAAGTGGATCGGATCTTCCGATCGTTGACTATAAATAGAGGCGTGAGGCTTCACTTTTTACTCGCCAATTCCGAGTGTTCCAGAGCGTTTTAGTCGTTTCTGATGGGTTTCTAGTCTTTTCCCGAGGTTCAGGCACTAGCGGGGAGCTACTGGTTTTGTAACGGAACTGTGCTCTAGTTGGGAGCTAGCGGCATCAGTGGGCTGACTACGGACGCAGGCTTGAGTCTAGGGATGATTGCTAGGATCTACTGGTTTGAGGTACGAAAGTACTATCCGAGATATCCTGGTCGAGTATACATCCTTATATGTGTTGCATGATTATTTGCTGCATTGATATATGTCATATGATGCATGCTATTATGTCACGTTTATTACTGCATGTTACATTTCATCTTGAGCCGTATCTCTTTCGAGATAGCCTTTATTGTTGAGCTGTATCTCTTTCGAGATAAGCTATATCTTGTGGGGCCGCTCAGCCCTGTCTTGTGGACGCATGGACACCGAGAGTACACAGTGGCCGACGGGTCCGGAGGGCTTCGGTGGTCCGGGACATTTTAGGTCCACGTCTGATCTTGTAGTGGATGCAGTGACCCAGAGGAGTACCGCGCGGCACTATCCACTTGGCGCCTCTAGACTGAGCATATTGAGATCTTTTGTGACTCCTGTTTCTTGACTACCCTGGTATCATATCATAGCATGTGCATTTCATATAGGCTTGTATACTCATGCTTTTGTACTGAGCGTTCTTATCGCTCACGTCCTCGGTTTTGTTTATCTTGGACACCCCATTCCCACGGGGCAGGCCTCAGGTTGGATGGCTCAGGAGGAGGATGAGGAGGACGTGGAGTAGCCGGTTGAGTTATTTCTTCAGTACTGCTTTGTTTCGATATGGTTGTACCGCATACTTTCATTTTAGTTTGAGTTGTTCTGGATTTTCGATTGGGTTGTATATCTATCATTTGTTGACCTTTTCCGCCATTATCTCTGATTGTTATTAATTAAGTTAATTGCATGCTTAATTCTTGTTTAGTAGGTGATTCTGGAACGGGTCACTACACAGCTTCTTCTGCAGCTTTATCTAGCGCTATGAACTCTGATTCCATAGTAGATCTAGCAATGCAAGTTTGTTTCGTTGATCTCCAAGAGACTGCTCCTCCACCAATGCTAAATACATAGCCACTGGTGGATTTGGAGTCATTGGTATCAGAAATCCAATTTGCATCACAGTATCCTTCAAGTACTGCAGGATACCTTGTGAAATGTATTCCATATTCTGAGGTGTGCGTTAAATATCTAAGCACCTTTGTCAATGCCTTCCAATGTGCATCACTAGGATTACTTCTAAACCGACTTAACTTGTTAACTGCACAAGCGATGTCAGGTCTAGTACAATTAGTTATGTACATAAGGCTTCCAACAATCTTGGAGTATTCCAGTTGAGAAACTGGTTCTCCACGATTCTTCGCCAAATGGACATTCACGTCTAAAGGCGTTTTTACTGGGGTAGAGTCATAAGCGTTAAACTTCTTTAACACTGTTTCTACATAATGGGATTGAGATATGACTATTGCTTCTGGTGTTCTAAAGATTTTAATCCCTAGAATTACATCAGCAATACCCATATCTTTCATATCAAAATGTTTTGTCAACATTTTCTTTGTACCCTTAATCAACTCTTGGTTATTCCCCATTATTAGCATGTCATCCACATATAGACATACCATCACATAAGATTCTCGAGTGCCTTTAATGTAAACACATTTGTCACACTCATTAATCTTAAATCTATTTGACAATACCACCTTGTCAAATTTTTCGTGCCACTGCTTGGGCGCTTGTTTAAGTCCGTATAGTGACTTAATTAAACGACAGACTTTTCTTTCTTGTCCTTTAACAATGAATCCTTCAGGTTGCTCCATATATATTTCTTCTTCAAGTTCACCATTTAAGAATGTTGTTTTGACATTCATTTGATGTATCTCAAGGTTATGCAAAGCTGCAATAGCAATGAGCACACGAATGGATGTTATTCTTGAAACTGGTGAATACGTGTCGAAGAAATCATGACCTTCTCTTTGTCTATAGCCTTTGGCCACAAGCCTGGCTTTGTATTTTTCAATACTTCCATCAACTCTCATTTTCTTTTTCAATATCCATTTGCATCCCAATGGCTTGGTACCTGGTGGAAGATCCACTAGTTCCCAAGTATGGTTTTGCAAAATGGAATCAATTTTAGAGTTGATGGCTTCTTTCCAATAAGGAGCGTCAGGGCTAGCAAGAGCATCTTGTATGTTCTTTGGTTCATTCTCCAACATAAAAGTATGGAAGTCTGGACCAAAGGACTTTGAGATTCTAGCCCTTTTGCTTCTTCTTGGCTCTTGCTCTTTTGAAGAGTCTTCCAATGGTATATCATTTTCATTTAGAGTTGGATCATGTGTAGGTACTTGACCTTCATGCTCCATCTCAAGTTTTCGCTTGCTAGAACCATTTTCTTTCCTTTCTTTACAAGGAAATATATTTTCAAAAAATAATGCATTTCTTGACTCAATTGTCATGCCTATATTCATTTCTGCATTTTCAGATTTGTGCACTATAAACCTATAGGCACTACTATTATGTGCATATCCGATGAATATGCAATCGACCGTCTTTGGTCCTATTCGCTCTTGTTTAGGCTTTGGTATTTCAACCTTAGCTAGACACCCCCACACTTTGAGATACTCGTAGGAAGGTTTGTGACCTTTCCACAATTCATAAGGTGAATTGTCATTTTTCTTGTGGGGTATCTTGTTCAGGATGTAATTAGCCGATAGTATTGCTTCCTCCCACAAGTTTTGGGGTAGTCCTGAACTTATTAACATAGCATTCATCATATCTTTTAGAGTTCGATTATTTCTTTCGGCAATGCCATTCGATTGTGGTGAATAAGGAGCAGTCGTTTCATGAATTATACCCACAGATGTGCAAAATTCATCAAACGGTGCTCCGTATTCTCCCCTTCTATCGCTTCGAACTCTCTTTATGTGTTTGCCTAGTTGATTCTCAACTTCGGTCTTATAACATTTGAATGCTTCAAGAGCTTCATCTTTTGACCTCAAAAGATATACGTAACAGTACCTTGTATTATCATCAATGAATGTCACGTAGTATCATTTCCCTCCTCTAGTTTGTACAAACTTTAAATCACCAAGATCGGTGTGTATTAGTTCTAGAGGAGTTGTACATCTTTCAATCGAGTGGTAGGGCGCTTTGGTAATTTTTGCTTCAACACATATCTCGCATTTGTGTGTTGGATCGACGTTGTGTTTAGGCAACAATTCAAGTTTCATTAAACGTTGCAAGGTATTAAAATTTACGTGTCCTAAACGAACATGCCATAAATGAGAACACTCAAGCAAGTAAATAGAACTCTTGTCTTTATTACTTTCAACAACATTTTGGCTTATAGCCATTACATTCAACTTGAAAAGGTTCTCATCAAATTATCCTTTTCCAATAAAATGACCATTCTTGGTCAATACAACTTTGTTAGACTCAAATACTAGTCTAAACCCATGTTTGACCAACAGAGACCCCGACACGAGGTTCTTTCTTATGTCTGGTACATGAAGTGCATCAACAAGGGTTACTTGCAAACCCGATGTCATTTTCAGTACGACATTTCCGATGCCCACCACCTCAGATGTAGCGGAGTTCCACATGTATAGTTTTCTCCCGGTCAATGGAGTGTATGTGGAGAACATCCCTTTGTTGGACCATATGTGTCGAGTTGCTCCCGTATCAACCCACCACTCGTTGGGGTTTTCAACCAAGTTTGCTTCTAAAACAACTGCAGACAAGTCAAGTTGAGAAAAATCAAATGGTATCGACCTTTCTTGAACTACGTTGGCTTGAGGATTTCCCTTCTTTGGCCTCTTACAATCCTTAGCCATGTGATTTGGTTTTCCGCAGTTATAACAAGTGCCCTTGAACTTCTTCTTGTTTGGTGGTTGTTGGCCTTGTTGTGGTTGTGTAGTGACCCGTTCCAGAATCACCTACTAGTTGAGAACTAAGCATGCAATTAACCTAATTAACCATAATCAGAGATAACAGCGGAAAAGTCAACAACTATAATGGTTATACAACCCAATCGAAGTCTAGAATAACTCAAAATAAAATATCCAATACAACCAATCGAATCAAAACAATACCGATAAACTAAACCAACCAGCTACTCAACGTCCTCCTCCTGCTCCTCCTGAGCTGTCCAACCTGAGGCCTGCCCCGTGGGAATGGGGTGTCCAAGATAAACAAAACCGAGGACGTGAGCGATAAGAACGCCCAGCACAAAAGTATGAGTATACAGACCTATATGAAATGCACATGCTATGATCATGATACCAGGGTAGTCAAGAAACAGGAATCACAAAAGGATCTCAACAATGCTCAGTCTAGAGGCGCCAAGTGGATAGTGCCGCGCGGTCCAACCTCTGGGTCACTGCATCCACTACAAGACAGACGTGGACCTAAAATGTCCCGGACCACCGAAGCCCTCCCGACCCGTCGGCCACTGTGTACTCTCGGTGTCCATGCGTCCACAAGACAGGGCTGAGCGGCCCCAAGATATAGCTTATCTCGAAAGAGATACAGCTCAACAGCAAAGGCTATCTCAAAGGAGAATACGGCTCAACGTGAAATGCAACGTGCAGTAATAAACGTGACATAATAGCATGCATCAAATGACATATATCAATGCACCACATAATCATGCAACACATATATGAATGTATACTCAACCAGGATATCTCGGATAGTACTTTCGTACCTCTATCACAGCAATCCTAATCCACTGGAACAACCAGACAACAGGTCTAATCCAAGCCTATTCAACAAGTGAAAACCATCACTAAACTTATCTACCAGACTTAACTAGATAATCCTGAGATAAATACTGATAAAATTCCAAACCTTCGTCCGTCGCTAGCCCGCTGATGCCGCTAGCTCCCAACTAGAGCACAGCTCTGCTACAAGACCAGCAGCTCCCCGCTAGTGCCCAAATCTCGGAACAAGACTAAAACCTGTCAGAAACGACTGAAATGCTATGGAATTCTCTGAATTGGCGAGTCAAAATGAGGAAATCCGACCACTATTTATAGGCCATGTTCGGATCGTCCGAACCCTCTTCGGAACGTCCGAACTCCTACGTGTCCATCGGCTCTTGACAGCTCATGATCGGATCCTCCGATCATACACTTCGGACCGTCCGATCATGCACGTGTCCAGCTGCTCTTGACACCTCATGATCGGATCCACAGAACCTACACTTCGGAACGTCCGAACTCCCACGTGTCGACCAACTCTTGACACCTAATGATCGGATCCACCGAACTCACTTCGGACCTTCCGAACTCTTCGGTGCTTCCGAACCATCTTCGGACCTTCCGATCATGATTAATCACCATTAATCCGTTAATTACCCAATTCGGGATTCGGGCTACTACATTCTCCCCCCCTTAAAAGATTTCGTCCTCGAAATCAGGCTTAGAGGATGAACAAAACGAAATAACAACATTGTTATTACATCTCAATTGTTGCTAAACACAACTGATATTTGGGTTACAACTGAAAAACATACATACATCCATAGTACAACTACAGTACTACTCAAAAGAGCTCTGGATGCTTTGAACGCATACGATTCTCTAACTCACAAGTGGCTTCTTCAGTACCTCGACGCTGCCACTGCACTAAGACAAGAGGAATGATCTTATTCCTCAACACTTTGTCTTTCCGGCCTAAAATCCGAACCGGTATTTCCACATAAGACAAGTTAGTATCAAGCTGGACTTCTGAAGGATGCAATACATGCGATTCATCTGCTAAATACCGTCGCAAAAGGGATACGTGAAACACGTCATGAATCCCAGACAGATACGGAGGTAATGCTAACCTGTAAGCCAAATTTCTCACACTTTCTAGAATCTCAAAAGAACCAATAGATCTCGGAGATAGCTTACCCTTGAGACCGAATCTCAGAATTCGCCGAAACAGTGACACTTTGAGAACCACTTGGCTACAAACTGGTAACCACTTCTCTTCATACCTTTCCACCAAAACTTGGTTTCCAAATCCTTATACATTTTCATGCTTCCAGGGTGGATACTCAACTTACGCCTATGAGCTTGAGATAAAATCTCGTCTCTCAATTTAGAATCTTCTGGAACTACGATTCTTCCTGACAGACACAAGGTTCCATCTGTTTGGATTGCAAAACCAGATGTGTGGTCTCCGTTAGTTAACCTTGCTAACTGTTGTTTCAACTCTTTTATCTCTGTTGGTGCCAATCTTCATTAAATCCATAATGTTGACACGGTTCCTACGTCTCCTTTCATCATGATCTCGGTGACGTCCTCCGTCACGATCTCTACGACGATGTTCTCGGCCAGCCACATCGTCGCCATAACGGCCATGTCCCACACTACCGTGACTGCTTCCATCTCCTGACATCTGAAAGGAAACTAAAATCAACTCCTAAATCCTCAAAACAAAATTACTAATGTCCCAAAAATCTTTGCATGCTCTGATACCATAAATGTAGTGACCCGTTCCAGAATCACCTACTAGTTGAGAACTAAGCATGCAATTAACCTAATTAACCATAATCAGAGATAACAGCGGAAAAGTCAACAACTATAATGGTTATACAACCCAATCGAAGTCTAGAATAACTCAAAATAAAATATCCAATATAACCAATCGAATCAAAACAATACCGATAAACTAAACCAACCAGCTACTCAACGTCCTCCTCCTGCTCCTCCTGAGCTGTCCAACCTGAGGCCTGCCCCGTGGGAATGGGGTGTCCAAGATAAACAAAACCGAGGACGTGAGCGATAAGAACGCCCAGCACAAAAGTATGAGTATACAGACCTATATGAAATGCACATGCTATGATCATGATACCAGGGTAGTCAAGAAACAGGAATCACAAAAGGATCTCAACAATGCTCAGTCTAGAGGCGCCAAGTGGATAGTGCCGCGCGGTCCAACCTCTGGGTCACTGCATCCACTACAAGACAGACGTGGACCTAAAATGTCCCGGACCACCGAAGCCCTCCCGACCCGTCGGCCACTGTGTACTCTCGGTGTCCATGCGTCCACAAGACAGGGCTGAGCGGCCCCAAGATATAGCTTATCTCGAAAGAGATACAGCTCAACAGCAAAGGCTATCTCAAAGGAGAATACGGCTCAACGTGAAATGCAACGTGCAGTAATAAACGTGACATAATAGCATGCATCAAATGACATATATCAATGCACCACATAATCATGCAACACATATATGAATGTATACTCAACCAGGATATCTCGGATAGTACTTTCGTACCTCTATCACAGCAATCCTAATCCACTGGAACAACCAGACAACAGGTCTAATCCAAGCCTATTCAACAAGTGAAAACCATCACTAAACTTATCTACCAGACTTAACTAGATAATCCTGAGATAAATACTGATAAAATTCCAAACCTTCGTCCGTCGCTAGCCCGCTGATGCCGCTAGCTCCCAACTAGAGCACAGCTCTGCTACAAGACCAGCAGCTCCCCGCTAGTGCCCAAATCTCGGAACAAGACTAAAACCTGTCAGAAACGACTGAAATGCTATGGAATTCTCTGAATTGGCGAGTCAAAATGAGGAAATCCGACCACTATTTATAGGCCATGTTCGGATCGTCCGAACCCTCTTCGGAACGTCCGAACTCCTACGTGTCCATCGGCTCTTGACAGCTCATGATCGGATCCTCCGATCATACACTTCGGACCGTCCGATCATGCACGTGTCCAGCTGCTCTTGACACCTCATGATCGGATCCACCGAACCTACACTTCGGAACGTCCGAACTCCCACGTGTCGACCAACTCTTGACACCTAATGATCGGATCCACCGAACTCACTTCGGACCTTCCGAACTCTTCGGTGCTTCCGAACCATCTTCGGACCTTCCGATCATGATTAATCACCATTAATCCGTTAATTACCCAATTCGGGATTCGGGCTACTACAGGTTGCTTCTCAAACTTCCTCTTCTTCCCTTGAGAACTTGATTCAACAATGTTCACCCTTGGTGCCATCTTACTTGACTTGGCCTCGGTGTTCTTGTTGTCCTCTTCTATCCTCAATCTCACAATGAGATCCTCCAATCCCATCTCCTTCCTTTTATGCTTCAAATAGTTCTTGAAATCCTTCCACAATGGAGGGAGTTTCTCGATCAATGCAGCAACTTGGAAGGATTCACTTAGACTCATTCCTTCCGTATGAATCTCGTGCAAGATAAGTTTTAGTTCTTGCACTTGACTCATGACGGATTTTGAGTCCACCATCTTGAAGTCCAAAAATCTCCCAACAATGAACTTCTTCAAGCCCGCATCCTCCGCTCTGTATTTTTTATCAAGCATATCCCAAAGTTCCTTGGCGGTCTTGACTTGACAATACACATTGTACAATGCATTGTCAAGTCCATTTAGGATGTAGTTCTTGCACAGGAAATCACTTTGGTTCCATGCATCCAAAGCGACCATCATGTTGGTATCAGTCTCGTTTTCAGCAATGATGGGAGGATCCTCTGTCAAGAACCTTGACAAACTCAAGGTTGTGAGATAGAAAAGCATCTTTTGTTGCCATCTTTTGAAGTCCGCACCAGAAAATTTCTCTGGTTTCTCTCCTTGTGCAATGGTGGCATGTGGTGTTGTAGATGATGATGCCATTGAAAATCTTCTTGCAAATAATCAAAATACCAAATTCTTCTTAAGATTGTTGTTTGGGGTATTCAAATATGAGGGAAATGCAAGAAGAAATCAAAAGAATATGGCTTTGTAGAGGCAAGTGTTGAACACTTTGTCCTTAAGAAGAATTTGCCCTCACAATGTTCTAGAGTTCGTGGCAATCTTCTCCCAAGATACAACTACAACACTTGAATAATGAGCACTCAAATATTCAAGTTCTATCAAAAGGAAATGGATGAACTCTCTCTTGTTTCAGAAAGGAAGAAGACAATATGCATATGATGTTATGTAAAAGTGTTTTTGATTTTCAAATAATCATGCATTTAATGTTTTTCATGCAAAAGACATGATCTTTCATTCATAGGGAGTGTCCCTTGGCCATTGTAACTGATCACAATCATCAAACAATGCCAAGGAGATGAAAAAACATCAAAAAATTTGAAAAAACCCGAAGTGACGCGTCTATGCGCGCAGGGGCGCTGCCGAGCGCCTGCCGAGAGATCTCGGCAGGCGCGCGCGGCTGCACGCAGACACGCGCGGCCGCGCGCCTGCCACTGTCTAGGGAGGCGCACGCGCGCGGCTGAGCGCATGCCCGCGCGGCCGCGCGCATGGCACTGTTCACCGAGATTTTTTTTTCTTTCCGTCCCTTACACGTTCCAACTACTCGATTTATGTTCTTTCAACATATGATGAACTCTTTCGAGTTTTATTCAGAACAATCGAACTTAATATTCGTTCATTAAACTTCGTTTTTCTTTTCGAATTTTTCCAAATCAAACACATTGATTTACTTGCTTAATTTTCATTCATTAAGCATCAAAATTCCAACAGAGTCTTGATCTGCGTTTCTGTTCTTCAACTTTCAAAGCAATATTGCTGGATCCCTTGAGTTCTGCATTTGAAACTATGATTAGTCCGCGTAGAATTTGGTGGCACATAATATGGTTGATACTGATATGTTAAAAAATGTAGTATGAAGATTTGTCCTTTGAACTCTAATATTACCGATTTCTTGTTAATCAAAATATATGTATATATTTTGATTAACAAGAAATCGGTAATATTAGAGTATATATTTGACATAAATCTAGCCTAATAATAGCATGTACGTATATTACACCAGTATAATTTTTATTTTTTACTTCGCCACTCATTGGTTATTTTGGCGATTATTAAAGATAAAGTAGTATATACCGATCAATTTCGATAATAACACCGACGAAGTAAAACATTATTTTTTACTTCAAAATTTAAAAAACACGAGCTTCACTTCTAATTTTTTGTAAAATTTTACTTCGACAGAGTAGTTTTGATGAAGTAAAACGTTAAAAAAAATTTAAATTTATATTTAGTAAAGTAAAAAAATAATCATACCTGACTTTTAATTTCTCTTAATTACTTTGTAAAAGATGAACATATAGTTAACTTTAAATCTTTCTCGATTTTTAAATTGTAGCGTCTAAAATATGGAATAACCACTAACCAGAAATTTTAAAAAATAAAATAAAATAACATTTTAAAGATTTAATATAATTTGAAGGGAGAGTAAAACTCTAATTTTATTTACTGAATTAAAATACATTTTTTAAATTTAATCTAGCCATTGTAAAAGTCTAATATATACACATATAGGTCGAAAATCCACCTCATAACCTTTATAAACCTTCGCTTCAACAGCCTCACGTGTACACTTTCTTCACTTTCATCCTCTCGTGACCTCAGCCTTCTCTTCAGCAGCTGCCCTTCAGGTATGTCATTTTTGGGTATTTTCTTCGGATTTATGCTGATTTCTTGATGATTGTTGCTGATTTTGGGTGTCCCGAGACCTCATTCTTCGATTATGGGTGTTTCCAGATTTCATTTTTTTGTGTTAACTTCTGGTTTCTCGATATTGTTTCCTGGTTTCATTTTTGTTGCTGGTTTCATTTTTGTAACTTCCTTCCAATTAATTTTGTTAGACCTAATTTAATTGTGGTGATGAAAGTCAAAACCAATAGGTGATAGCTTATATCAGAAGACAGTATAAAAAGCAGAATTTCTCTTATCGCTTAAACATAAGCAGTACTCTTCGAGTACTTAACGACTTAAACAAACAGAAGCAGAACTTAGCTTTAACAAGAACATGACTTAACGTCTTTTGTTTGATCGTTACAGGCTTAGATATTACCGTTACTTTACCTATTACTAGTATTTATTGTACTATTAATACTGTACAAAGATATTTAACGCTCTTTAATAGTTTTGGTATGAAACAAGACTGATTGTTCTGAAGCTTTCTGCACGACCCTTTTCAGTGATAAAGCTGATTCTACTCAAAAGTTACAGAAGTCGTTTTATTTACGTTGGACTCAATCTTTCTATATATAGAATGATCAATCCTATATAGAAAGTAGCGATCACATTTTTCAAGGAATACATTCTCCATCCAACGTTATTTTGAGGAAATCAAAGAACTACTCGTCATCTTAAAAAGCTCAACATACGAAAGAGCAGCACACTCGTTATAGCATTTATCTGATCTTATGAGATCATATTGTGCTGCTGTTTCGTAATCTCTTCACAAGCTAAACATTTTACTACATCTTGTTAAGAGGAATTTGTAATCAGAGAAAGAGTCTTTTGCAGAACTTTGTTGTATTCATTTACATCATGTTGTGAAACTAAGAGTTTCAGTAGGCTAAGGGTAAGTCATACTGAAGTGTGTGTATAAAAGTTGTACTGTAATAGCCAAAGTCTTTTATTGATACCTTCTGGAAACATGGGATGATCATCCGAGAAAGATCATCCCCACAAGTCACACGACCAGGGGATGAGATAACAACAAAGATGTGGACTATCATCGTGTAACGCATGGAAGATTCAAGAAGCTCTTTGATACCCCCATTAGGATCCGGGTTGAAAATCACCCGATACCCAAGGTCACGACCCGTGTACAGGGTCAATTTCCTAACTATCCGGGTAAGTCTTTTCTTCCCGGGCAGTGTACCAGTAGCCCGGGCCTTTAAAGAGTCATCCGGGTATTTCTCACATTTCCGAGGGAAGTTCCCGGTTACACCACCACTTGGGCAACCTCGAGAATGGCACCACCTCGAGAAGTGAACCGCACTCGAGTGTGATTAATACAGGCAATCTAATCTGTCAGAACAACTTGGGTTTGGAGTGTCCGAGAAGTCATCAGAAGCTAGTGTGGTAAACCGACTTAGTAGATGACGCAGAAACCGAGGTAACTACTCATTCCTCTCCTATAAATAGCAGGTATTAATGTCATTTAATGGTGGTGAAAAACCTTCGAACTTGGAGCATTATACATATTTTCCTCAAATATTGCTTGTGTTCATCATTTTCCAATCTGCTGACTTAAGCATCGGAGTGGCCACGCCGGACACCCTTCCGGCGCCCATTCACGAGTTCTTTTCATTGTTTGCAGGCTGCGATCGAAACCATCTACTTAGCTCAAATTCCCAACCATTATAAATTACTGATTTGATCCGTTGGAGCTCCTTACCCAGCTCACCCATTTCAGCGCGATCATATCATTAGCGCCGTCTTTGGGAAATATATTGAGCTTGAGACGTTGATATGGCTCGTACTAGAAGAACAGACCAGGATAACTCCCGGGCCCAGGGGGACGGGGGACAATCCTCGAGACAAGTGGGTGCTAATAACATTGGACAGAATCTCGTAACCATGACCCAGGAGGAGCTTAAGAAAGTTATGGCCGACGCAATAATTCACGCTATGGCCAGGAAAGAAGTTTCTCGGCCTATTAAACCGCCCGAGCAAGAGCAGGAGCAGGAGCAGGAGCAGGAGCAGGAGCATGGATTGGGGGGAGGAGGAGGAAGTGAGTGGAGAGAACGTGGATTGTAGTGTCGGGTCAAAAGTTCCGACTACAGCAGAGGAGTTGAGAGAGTTGAAGCAGAAGATGAGGGTCCTGGAGGGACAGTTGGAGAGTCGTAACACTACCCGGGTCGCTGCAAGAGGGTGCCCGTTTGCTGATGTTATTGTCCGAGAACCTCTTCCTGGGAATTTCAAGTCTGCCAAAATAAAAGATTATGATGGCAATGCGGACCCGGAGGAGCATCTAGCCAGATTCGAGAATATGGCCATGTTGCACTGCTACACTGATCGAATCAAGTGCAAAGTGTTCTTGACAACTCTGGTGGACTCCGCTCAGAGATGGTTTGAGGGTTTGTCCCCTCAAAGCGTGCATTCTTTCAAAGATTTCCAGAATGTATTCCTACACCACTTCAGTAGCAGTAAGAAGTACAAAAAGACCGCCTTTAGTCTTTTTGAGGTGAAGCAGAGCCCGGAAGAGAGTTTGAGGGCTTATATCAGAAGGTTCAACAGGGTAGCTCTAGACGTCCCGTCTTGTGCCACTGAGACCAAGACTACTGCCTTCACCCAGGGTTTGAGAGAGGGTGAATTCTTTAAGTCACTGACAAAAAAAGTGCCCGGGGATTTTGAGGACTTGTTATCCCGGGCAGAGAAGTACATAAATATGGAGGAAGCTCAAAAACAAAAGAGGGAAGCCGTGAGGAAAGAAAGAGGAGACCGGGTATCTAAACCCGAGGAGAGGGGACAAAAGAGGGGCAGTTCAGGGCATTTCTCTCATCATGTGCCTCTGAAAATTGCCCGAGAGAGGGAGGTGCAGGAGTGTAGTAGAGACTTGGCCCCGGACCATCAATTGTCACGGCCAGAGAAAACAGGATTTTGCTCTCTTCACAAGTTAGGCTACCATAACACTGAGGATTGCAAAGTTTTGAAGGGAAACTTTGTCGCACCTTCCCTCCCAAGACCCATCAGCAATGCCCGGATGCCAAGATTGCCACCGTGGACGCCCCGGCACCCATGATCTAGCTTTCGGGGAGGAGGTATCAGAAACAATTCCAGGATCGAACCCGGAAGGAGAAGGGGGCCCGAGCCTGAGCAGAGAAAGAAGTCGCCCCCGGTTATAGGGACGATTAAAATGATATCTGGAGGCTCTAATGATGGAGACTCTAACCGGGCAAGGAAGTCAAGGAGTAAGAGAGAGTGTTTAGAGGTGGAAAGGGCCGGGAGGAGTGAGGCGGTCATCAGTTTCGGCCCAGAGGATTTGAGAGGGGTGAATCTACCCCATAACGATGCTCTGGTGATCCAGGCCCGAGTGGCGAATTACGATATTCTGCGAATCTTCGTGGACTCGGGCAGTTCGGTAAATGTAATTTTCAAAGATGCTTTATGCAGATGGATTTGCAGGGCTATCACCTGGAAACAGTGGAAACTGCTCTTTTTGGCTTCGCCGGCCACGTGGTCTATCCGGAGGGGGAGATTATTTTACCTCTGACCCTGGGCTCTCATGATCTCAAGAAAACAGTGATGACTTCTTTCACTGTGGTGGACTCCCCATCATCTTATAATATCATCCTTGGAAGGCCAGCCATGAACGAGTTGAGAGCTGTGGCATCTACATTCCACCAGAAAATAAAATTTCCTGTGGGAGCCAGGGTAGGAGAAGTCCGAGGAGACCAACCATCTTCTCGGAAGTGTTATGTAGAGGCGGTCTGGGCGGATCAGGGCAGATCTAAGAGGGAGGGGAAGAGGGCTAAGGTGGATGAGGCAGGAGGAAGGATAGTGGAGGAGGGGGAGATACATTTTGTAGCAGAAGAAGAGCATGAGGCAATGGAAATTGGGCCAGGCCAACAAATCCGGGTGGCTCGGGATCTTGACATATCCACCCGGGTGAGTTTAATTAAATGTTTAAAAACTAATATCCATATGTTTGCCTGGTCCCAACAGGAGCTTACAAGGATTTCTCCCATTATATTGGAACACCATTTGAACATCCTCCCGAGGTCTCACCCGGTAAAGCAAAAAAAGAGGCACTTTGGTCCTGAAAAGGACAAAAGCATTAACGAGCAAGTAAAAGAACTCTTGAAGGCGAGGCATATCAGGTAAATTCAATTCCCCACGTGGCTCTCCAATGTAGTCTTAGTACCCAAATCTACTGGGAAGTGGTGTATGTGCGTAGACTTCCGCGATCTAAACAAGGCATGCCCCAAAGATCATTACCCGCTGCCTAGGATTGATCAGCTGGTGGATTCCACCTCGGGCTATGAACTGCTGAGTTTCATGGATGCGTACCAGGGGTATCATCAAATTCCCTTGGTCAAAAATGATCAAGACAAAGCCAGCTTCGTCACCTCGGGAGGTACATTTTGTTATATTGTAATTCCTTTCGGGTTGAAGAATGCAGGGGCTACTTATCAACATCTTATGGACAAAGTATTCGAAAAGCAGCTGGGGCGGAACGTGGAGGTCTATGTGGATGATATTCTGGGCAAGACCCGGAAGGTCGCCAGTTTTATTAATGATCTGGAGGAAACTTTTGCCACTCTCATGCAGTATGGGATCAAGCTTAACCCTGCCAAGTGTATTTTTGGCGTAAAGAGTGTCAAATTCTTAGGATTCATGGTGACAGAGCGGGGAATCTAGGTAAATCCGGAGAAGGTCAAATCTGTCTTATGCATGCCCTCTCCCCGATCTGTGAAAGAAGTACAAAAGCTGACTGGGAGGATTGCTTCCCTTTCTCGATTTATTTCCCGGTCAGCGCACAGAAGTTATCTTTTCTTTCAAGTCTTGAGAAAGGCTCAACAATTCGGGTGGAACGATAAGTGTGAGCATGC
Source organism: Primulina eburnea (assembly GCF_022965805.1). Taxonomy (NCBI): domain Eukaryota; kingdom Viridiplantae; phylum Streptophyta; class Magnoliopsida; order Lamiales; family Gesneriaceae; genus Primulina; species Primulina eburnea. Next base: position 6,976,644 of record NC_133113.1, read on the forward strand.
CTTCCAGGACTTGAAAGCTCATCTTGCAGAGCTCCCTATATTAGTAAATCCGGAACCCGGGGAGAAATTATTCCTATATTTATCCACTACCGAGCACACTGTCAGCTCAGTTTTGATCAAAGAAGAAAGCTCTGATCAGAAGCCTGTCTATTATGTCAGCCATGCTCTAAGAGGACCCGAACTCCGGTAGACTGAAGTGGAAAAGATTGCTTTGGCCTTGATCATGATCGCCCGGAAGCTAAGGCCTTACTTCTTATCACATCAAATAGTGGTTCTTATCAATAGCCCTCTTGGCAGAATCATGACTCATTCGGAAGTATCCGGGCGAATGATCAAATGGACAATAGAGTTGGGAGAGTATGATATCGAATACAAACCCCGGGTGGCTATTAAAGCGCAAGCTCTATTGGACTTCTTATCTGAAATGATCCAGCCCAGCAAAGAGGAGGTATGGAGAGTATTTGTAGATGGGGCATCTAGCCTTGCAGGGTGCGGAGTGGGGGTTGTGATAATATCCCCCCGGGAGAGAAAATTAAACTAGCACTGAGGATTGATTCTCGGGTAACCAACAACGAGGCCGAGTACGAGGCCGTGCTAGCCGGAATCCAAGCTGCCCGGGAAGTCGGTGCTTCCCAGATTATTCTATATTCTGATTCGCAACTCATCACTCAGCAGATAAAGGGTGTATATGAAGCTAAGGATGATAGGATGCTAAAATATCTACAGCTTATCAAAGCCCGAGAAGAGGTCTTTGCGGATTGGAGTATTGAACAAATACCTCGAGAAGAAAACAGTGAGGCAGACACTCTGGCAAAAATGGCCGCCTCGTTAGCCGAAGTAAGCACCCGGGAAGTATTACATGTCTCCCGTCTAATCCTCTCAACGGAGGAAGAAACGACACCAGATCCAGAAAGCTCCTGGATGACACCATTGATGAGATTCATTAATAAAGGTGAACTACCCGGAGACAGAATTCAAGCTCAAAAAATTAAGAGGCAAGCTCACAGGTTTGTTCTCTTGAATATTATTTTATATAGAAAATCGTTCCAGGGACCTCTTTTAAAATGCTTACCCGAAAGAGAAGTAGATTATGTACTCCGAGAGATTCATGAAGGATGTTGTGCGGAGCACCTCGGAGGAATGTCTTTGGCCCGCAAAACAATGCTTGCCGGATTTTGGTGGCCAACCCTTGGTCGAGATGCAGCTCGGGTGGTTCAAACCTGTGAGGGCTGTAAACACCATGCAAACTTCAGACATAGCCCAGCTACTCTCATGAAGCCTATCTGGGCATCTTGTCTCTTTGATCAATGGGGCATGGATATCGTGGGACCTTTCCCAATTGCCCGAGCTCAGAAGAAATTCTTATTAATAGCAGTCGATTACTTTTCCAAATGGGTAGAAGCTGAGCCCTTAGCTAAAATTACCGAGCTGGAAGTACTAAAATTCCTATGGAAAAATATTGTGTGCCGGTTTGGAGTACCTCGAAGACTAATCTCAGATAATGGCAGACAATTTCAGGGCAAAGGAATTGTTTCATGGTGCCAGGAAATGAAGATTTATCAATCTTTCACTTTTGTTGCTTATCCTCAAGCAAACGGCCAAACAGAAGTTGTCAATAGAATTATTGTACATGCATTAAAGACGAGACTTCAAGGCAAAGGAAGGGATTGAGTTGAAGAATTACCTAGTGTTCTTTGGGCTTACAGAACTACTCCCCGGGCACCTACTCAAGAAACACCTTTCAGCTTAGTATATGGTGCTGAAGCAGTCCTTCCAGTTGAGATCGGAAAGATTTCTTCCCGGATAGAATCTTATCCGGACGATAATGATCAAAGCCGGGCCGTAGAATTGGACTTAGTTGAGGAAAAGAGAGACCGAGCGCTCGTCCGAATGGAAGCATACAGAGGTCGAGTTATGAAATCTTACAATAAGAAGGTCCGAGTCCGAGATTTCCAAATCGGGATTTAGTCATGAAAAAAGCTAACCGTGCTGGAGAGGTTGGGAAATTAGAAGCAAAATGGGAAGGGCCCTACAAAATCATCTGGAGGGTCAGCTCGGGATCTTTTTATCTCGAAGATGCGCAAGGACGTTATCTCAAGAGACCTTGGAATGTATTTAACTTAAAGCAGTATTATACATGACGCATGTAATCAATTCCCTGAGGATATAAATGAAAGATTTGCTTTTCTCGAAATTGTTGTATTATAGTATCCTACGTTCTGGAAGAAACAGTTAAAAGACCAGGGCACTACACCCTGGCTCGGGGCTCCGTACCTCGACCATTCCCAAGTCCCGATACATGCTCCCCGGCCCAAGGCTCCGCACCTTGGTTCTTAAAAGCCCAGGGCACTATACCCTGGCTCGGGGCTCCGTACCTCGACCGTTCCCAAGTCCCGGGACATGCTCTCCGGCCCAAGGCTCCGCACCTTAGTTCTTAAAAGCCCAGGTCACTACACCCTGGCTCGGGGCTCCGTACCTCGACCATTCCCAAGTCCCGGGACATGCTCCCCGGCCCAAGGCTCCGAGCCTTGGTTCTTAAAAGCCCAGGGCACTACACCCTGGCTCGGGGCTCCGTACCTCGACCATTCCCAAGTCCCGGGACATGCTCCCCGGCCCAAGGCTCCGCGCCTTGGTTCTTAAAAGCCCAGGGCACTACACCCTGGCTCGGGGCTCCGTACCTCGACCATTCCCAAGTCCCGGGACATGCTCCCCGGCCCAAGGCTCCGCACCTTGGTTCTTAAAAGCCCAGGGCACTACACCCTGGCTCGGGGCTCCGTACCTCGACCATTCCCAAGTCCCGAGACATGCTCCCCGGCCCAAGGCTCCGCACCTTGGTTCTTAAAAGCCCAGGGCACTACACCCTGGCTCGGGGGGCCGTTCCTCGATTAGGAAAGTCTGGAGATTTCCTTTGTAAACCAAGCTTCTCACTCCTAGAATATGAACCCGTGCTTAGAATCCGGGTCTAGCAAGGTTTGCATCTTAACTTCTTATCGAATATAAAGTACCTGATTCGCCATAAGGGTCGAGATCCCGGGCAAGAATTTAGCACGCCCGAGCGGTTCCTAGCACTTAAAAGAGTGTTATGCGTTTATCTGAGAGCAAATGTATCATTCGGTCGTTGAAGAAAAGAATAGATCGAGATATGGAGAAAAGGAAAATGATTTTTATAACAGAAGCCCGGAGGCAAAAATTACAAAAGAAAATATGGAAATACAAAGAAACAAATCTTAGGCTAGATCTTCTGCAGTAGATTTTTCCCCGGCATCTTCGGGAGCGATCTCGGTCTCCTTATCAACAGCATCGTCCTTGGGAAGGGAATCGATGGCTCTATCTATGTCCGGAAAGCCCTCTTTGTCTATGGGGATCAAGCCCTCCTCTTCAAATTGTTCTCGGCACTTCTCGAAGCCGACTTTGAAGTAGTTGTACGATCTATCCTCAACCGCCGCTTGAAAATCCGAAGATTGGAGGAAAACCGTCTTCCACTCCCCTTGGGTAAGTTGAAAGAGCTTGAGCTTGTATTCGGCAGCCACAACCCGGTGTTGCTGAAGAGTGGCTTCTTCCTCGAGATAACGAGCCCGGGACTCTAGAAAAGCAATTTGCTTTTGAGAAGCTTCTTCTCAAGCCAAACTTTCGTCCCGAGCACGCTGAGTCGAGACCAATTGTTGATTGGTCATTTCCAAGGAAGCAAGGAGACCGGTGACCTTCTCCTAGTGCAGCTTTTCAGCCCGGGCGATCTCCCCCCGAAGTTGGTCGTGGATCTCTTGAGTCGCCCGAGCCTGCCTGTTCGTCCTAGTAGCCGCTGCAGCCACCTCCTCGAAGGCCGAGACTATCATTTGAGCAGACTGAACGAAAAAAAGTTCAAGAATAATAGGCCGGTAAAAATGCTAGACAAAAGGAAGGAGAACTTACAGAGAAAAGCTGATTTGATCCCTCAAGAAACCTGTTGCTAGCAGGGACACTCTTCAAAAATATCGCTTCAGCGGGACGGAGCATCTGCTTGAAGCGCTTCGCACCACTAGCAGTGGCTCCCTCGAAAAAATGTTATTCAAAGGGAGCTCAGGGGTTGGGACCTCAGTAGTCTGTTGGGGAGGCAGGGGTCGGGCAGATTGGGAAGCACCTGGATCACCCTCAGATGGGCTTTCAAGAATGACCAGCTCGGGCTCTGCCACAGCTTTTCTTTTCCTCTGACTTAGAGGGACAAGGTCCTCAGTTTCTTCTGAAGTCTCAGCCATCACCCGGAAGGTGTCATCCCGGGGAGGATCCTCCTTGGTAACTTCGAATCTCTGGGACGCCTCCTCGGCAGCCCGTTTCTTTTCTGCTTCAACAGTTGCACGGCGAGCTGCAAGGTCTTTCTCCCGGGCGGTTTTCTCAGCTGCCCTTCTCTTGGCAAAAGCTGCCTGCATCTCGGAATTATCTGCACAGAGAAGAAATAAGGCTAAGCAAATGGAGAGGGAAACAAAGAAGAAAAAAGCGGTAGGGCAGAAAAGCGAATTACCGGGTTGAGAGCCCGAGCCCGCCACCTCATCAATTATACGGTCTTCGGGATCCTCAGCTCGGGGACTCAACCCGTAAGTAGTCAGATTCTCATCAGAGATGAGGGTGGAGGACGAATATTTGCGCCCCTCTACCAGATCTTGGCTGACAAGGAAGGGCTCTTCAAATTTATAGGTGCCGGGAATGGAAGGTTGAGTGGGAAGAGAAGAGAGAAAACCCGTCAGACAGGGAAGAGTCGAATAAAGAAGTATCTTCCTTTCCACCCTTTCTGCGAAGAGGGTATGTCATCAAGGAAGCGGGTATTTAGCCGGGCGGTCAAGGAAAAGGCATTATCCCCAAACCAACAAGAAAAATAGTAGTGAAGGATGAGAGGTTTGATGAGAAAATCGTTCATTCGGAAAAGAACATAGGTGGCAGCCATTATTCTAAAGGAGTTAGGGTGAAATTGATTAACTGGTACACCAAAAAACTTGGCAACCGCAATGAAAAAGGGGTGAACAGGAAATCGGAGACCATTCTTAATTTGGTCCCGAAAGAAAGTGGTGTACCCGGGAGGGGGGTTTTTGGCTCTATCAGAAGGCCCGGGTATCAGAATAGAAAGAGTAGGAGGAATATGGGCTAAGGCACGAAGTTCCTCACCAGCCTCCGAGCGCAGGGTGCTGCTCAGAGAGGAGAACCAAGGAACTCCCGGGGCCTCGGTAGGAGGAGGGCCCATAGCCCGGGCTTTACCCTTACCTTTCTTTTGGGCAAAAGCTCTGGAGTGATTAGAACTAGAGGGTTTAGAAGAAGAAAGAAGTTTAATTTGGTGGGCTACTGGTTTTTTAACCGATTGGGTAATACAGCGACGGGGGGGAGGGGGACTGAGAGGCATCGGAGCGCAATGCGGCGGATTCATCGCTAGGCGAGCCACGCGCGTTGGCTCCCAACGTAGAAGAAGTGGAATCAGACATTTTGGAGAAGGAAAACTTACGAGTAGGTAGGGAAGACGGTGGGGAGATCCCCGGAGGAAAACGACTTTGCACGATGAAGAACGAGAGAAATATCGCAAGATCTCCGCTGGAAAAACTCGAATCCGAAATAGTTTCGGCAAGAAAGGTAAACCATTATTTATAAAGGGATGGACTCGATCTCTGCCGTCGATTTGCATCCGATCGGATGGACGAGATGATCCTCGGGAATCGGTAAGTATGTGAAGGGACACACGCAATCATTATAGTGTCAGGCTTATCGACTCCTCGGGATTCGAAACGTTAATGACCGTTAGAGTAAAGGAACACGTGTCATTATGGCACCGTATTAATAGGCCAGGAGGTTTTTGAGGCCCCGGTAAGGTTGTCTTTTAGCCCGAAAAGCTTATTGTCCCGGGTTTGTGATCTCTAAGTCCGGGTAATGCGAGGCGCCGACATCTTATTTATATTGAATAACCCGGGATTATGTTCTGAGTCCGGGAGGTACCAGACCCTGGAATCATATCTTAACCAGGTACATTACAAGGACGCTCAATTTTAAGCACCGTGTTATTACGATTTATTATATAGTTGGTGTTTGAGCGCGCGTAAATTCACTCAGATTTACTTACAGAAGAATAATAAGGCAATATGCATCAAGTAAAAAGTTTTATTACAGAAAATAGCGGCGAACTGTTAGAACATCCATTACGTGAGATACAGAATCCTGCCACTCTGTTATCCAGTTGGTCAACTCGTGAATTCGGAGGTTGACGAAGGATTCATCAGTCATTATCTTATTCAACGCATGCCATTATTTCCACAGCATCATGTGTCGCAAAACTTCATCATCAGCCAGATCTGTAACTCGATCTACTACAAATTCTCGGGTGTACTTCCTCGCCCTCGCTCTTTGTGCTCGGGTAGGGGCGAGATGGTTGCGGTAGGTGTTCTCCAAGTCTTGAACCTTGAACCACACGTTCATGACCTTTACCCAGATAAGCTCTTCAATGGTCTTCTTTAATTCCTCCAGGTGAGGACGCATGGCATTAGTCACTCGGACATGAGTATTGCTGCAAGCGCTGGAACCACTTGAACTCGACATTTTGGATTGAGGATCACCTTGCATCTCTACCATATGATTTATTTATAGGCAAGCGTCCTGTAGTATAGAGGGAATCGAAGGGTCTCAAGCCAGTTGAAACGTTTCCTCGTTACTCAAAAGCGAAAGTTAATCGAAACCATCAAATCTAGACACGTGGACGACAAGGATGGCCCTCGAGAATTGTGCTGAGCAGATGAAAGGGCATGAACGGTTATCCAAGCGTCAATACGATGCATCTCGGGATATGGAACGTCTTGTTTCAACGAGAGTTTAATGACGATTCGCGTACCATTGCAACACCACGTTGGTAGACCGAGAGATTCCAGGCCCCGACTTATTCTTTTATAGACCAGGAGATTCCAGGCCCCGGCTTATTTTTTTGTGGATGGGGAAATTCGTGACCTTGGCATATCAGTTGACATGCCGAAATATCAAAAGCCCAAGCATCTTATCTTGAGTCTGGGGAGCATTAGTCACTTCAATATTCGTTATTTACCTTCATTTAATTTGGTTTTATCATTTATCGGGTATGTGCAAGAACAAAACAAAAAGGGTGTTGTATTTATTAAAAGAAGTGATCAGAAAGTACACGAAGATATTCATCTTCAACAGCAACTTGCCGTTGGTACAACCAGCCGGTTAGATTTCCGGTGGTGGTTTTGCTGAAGCTATCCGAACCGGCTATATCTTCCAGAATCTTCAGCTCCTTTTGTAGCATCAATGCATAGACACCATGGTGAGTAAAGATATCCACGTAATCCGCAACGAGGAGGCGCCGATGATATTTCCGCATGAGAGCCACATGCTTAGGAGTGGGAACCCCATCTACATACTGAGAAGATTCCAGCTCGTATAATTTTTCCCAGAAATGAAGTACTTTGCGGAAGACCTCGTCCTCCAGATCCGCTTTTCGTTTCTCTATGGCAGATGTCATAAACTCCTCCGCCATGTCGGGAACCTTCGAATTGCTTGAGCCTGCCATCACACTTCGCCGATAAAATTTTATTGGATATTACAGAAGGATAAGTAAGGTCACTATTTATAGGAGAAAGAGCTGATCCCCACCCTCGATCTGGATCTAATCGGACGATCACCAAGAGCCTATGAAATCGTGCATACAAGTGAAAAGACGTGTACGGATATCGAGGGAACAGGCTCATTATTACCTTGAGAAAGAGCGATTTTCGGCGAAGTTAATGCTTGTGCGTGCATCATGACGAAATCTTTTGAAATTCCCAAGAATACTAATAACAGATACTCAATATGGGGGAGATATTAAATCCCGGCGTGGACACTTAGGAGATCCCGTACCCACTAGTCCACTTTACGGTATGCTTTGGGATTATGGTGTGTGACTGAATCGGGACAGCGAGCCGAGCTCTAGCCCGACTATTTTAGGGATGGGTGGTGATACCCCCATTAGGATCCGGGTTGAAAATCACCCGATACCCAAGGTCACGACCCGTGTACAGGGTCAATTTCCTAACTATCCGGGTAAGTCTTTTCTTCCCGGGTAGTGTACCAGTAGCCCGGGCCTTTAAAGAGTCATCCGGGTATTTCTCACATTTCCGGGGGAAGTTCCCGGTTACACCACCACTTGGGCAACCTCGAGAATGGCACCACCTCGAGAAGTGAACCGCACTCGAGTGTGATTAATACAGGCAATCTAATCTGTCAGAACAACTTGGGTTTGGAGTGTCCGAGAAGTCATCAGAAGCTAGTGTGGTAAATCGACTTAGTAGATGACGCAGAAACCGAGGTAACTACCCATTTCTCTCCTATAAATAGCAGGTATTAATGTCATTTAATGGTGGTGAAAAACCTTTGAACTTGGAGCATTATACATATTTTCCTCAAATATTGCTTGTGTTCATCATTTTCCAACCTGCTGACTTAAGCATCGGAGTGGCCACGTCGGACACCCTTCCGGCGCCCATTCACGAGTTCTTTTCATTGTTTGCAGGCTGCGATCGAAACCATCTACTTAGCTCAAATTCCCAACCATTATAAATTACTGATTTGATCCGTTGGAGCTCCTTACCCGGCTCAACCATTTCAGCGCGATCATATCACTCTTGATAAGATATTCTCTCATTTTCAGACAATAAATTATACACATGGGATGATCATAGGATTTAATTTATAGTTAGCATTTGGATTTCATTTTTTTTTTTAATTTGGACGTTTTCACGTATTTATAGGGAAGTGCGTAAGCTTAAATGAAAGTCCATCAAATAAATTTTCTCCTCTTAATATAATTTTTTGTTGGCATTTGCACTCAGTTTTGGATACACTTCGGACGTTATATTCTTACACCTATGGATTCTTACACCACAATTACATATTTTTCCAAGTAATTTGATGGCTTACGGACAGGGTTGAGGTGGAATCATCACTAATAGAACTTTTGGTTTTTACTTCGTCACTGATTACTTCGGCAATTATTAATGATGAAGTAATATATACTGATAAACTTCGGTAATAATACCGGCGAAGTAAAACATTAATTTATACTTCAAAATTTAAAAAAACACCGGCTTCACTTCTAATTTTTTGTAACATTTTAATTCGACAGAGAAGTTTTGATGAAATAAAATGTTAAAAAAAATTAAAATTTATATTTAGTGAAATAAAAAATAACCATACTTAACTTTTAATTTCCCTTAATTACTTTGTAAAAAATTAACCAATAGTTAACTTTTAATCTTCCTCGATTTTTAAATTATAGCACCTAAAATTTGGAATAGCCACTAGACCACCCGGCTAGTTTTATTTATTGAATTAAAACTCTAATTTGAAATGGAGACTAAAACTCTAATTTTATTTATTGAATTAAAATACATTTTTTAAATTTAATCTAATAAAAATCTAATATATACACATATATTGGCCCAAAACCCACCCGGCTCATAACCCTTGGACCTGACTTCAGCAGCCTCGCGTACGTTTACTCTTCCTTCACTTTCATCCTCGCGCGGCTTCAGCAGCTTCCCTTCAGGTCTGTCATTTTTTGGTGTTTGCCTCGGATTTATGCTGGTTTCATTTTTGTAACTTCCTTCCAATTAGTTTTGTTGCTGGTTTGTCCAAGATTGTTGCCTCTATGATTGAAGGGTTTCGATTTTGTAATTTCAAATTTTTGTTGTTGGTTTAATTTTGTAATTTCAGATTTTTGTTGTTGGTTTAATTTTGAAAATTTTTCTAAAGACTTGTACACAAATATACGTAGGTTTCAATTTTGTAATTTCAAATTTTTGTTGTTGGTTTAATTTTGAACACTTTTCTAAAGACATGTACACAAATATACGTAGGTATATATTTGTGGTGTTGAGTTTGCAGAAATTTGGTACAATTCATTCATATGGAGAGAAAAGGATCTGTGGTGGGAGATCAAAAGTTAGGGGAAGTTGAATATATATAGTATATAGGCATTCTGAGGATTTCATTTGGTACACAGTCTGCCATACTGAGGATTGCATTATGAGGATTTCATTCTGTGGTGGGAGATCAAATGTCATACTCATTTCTTAGAGTTAGTCTTACTCAATCTGCCATTTCAACTCGTTAAAAAAAATGTATGTGGTATTTGTTTATTGCTGAGGACTATTCTGGCAGCTAGCTTTACACTAGGGGTGTCAAATGCGACACGACCCGTCAACCTGACACGATCCAATACGGAAAAAATCATGTTCGGGTGGGGGTTTTTTGGGTTCGGGTTGGGTGTGTTCGGGTTAGTGTCAGGTTAGACGGATTTCGGGTTGGGTCGGGCTGGGTCACGGGTTGACCCGATTTTTTTTTGTTGTTGAAAATATTACCTATATTTTTATATATTGTATGTTTAAACAAAATTTATTGTATATTTATATGATAAATTTTCATTATTTTAATATTTATTTTGTATATTTTTTATTTTTTTAATAATTGTTTATTTGATTTAGTAAATATACTTTTAATTTTCTACAGTTAAACTTTCAAATTTAAATCAGAAATTTTGTTATTATGTGTTTAAATTTAAATATTATAATTATTTTTTTATTTTTTCGAATTTTTTGATTAATTTTTTTTAAAAAATAAATAAAATTAGGGTTAGGCGGGTTAAACGGGTTGAGTCGGGTTAGACGGGTTCGTGTTTGGGTTGTGGGTTTTCGGGTTGGGCTCGGGTTGAAAAAAAATAAAAAAAATTCGTGTGTTGACCCGAAACCCGACATGGTTGACACCCCTACTTTACAGCGGGTTATCGTGAATCAGTTGTTCAATGGATTGATTTTTCAATTTCGAAAAAATTGACATTCTGGCAGCGAGCTTCACATTTTTGGATTTTTACTCTGTTTTCATCTAGTATAATTATGAGGATTTCAGTTTAAGTTTGTCTTAGATGATATCTCATTATCTTGTGAATATTTTCTTTACGAGAGCTCGTTTTCTTGTAAATTGTTGGATTTGTAATGTTTTAATCTCACGTATTTCACGAGAAAACCTAATTTATCCAATAATATGTAATGATAGGTGTAGGATTATTATTTTTTTTGGGGGGTAGAATATTAGGTTTAGGTGTAGGATTTATTTATCCGTAATTACAAGTCGACCTTGAAAGCACCTAACTTTTATATTTTGAGACTTATAATTATAATTAATAATAATGGTAATGCCAATAATACACACAAGTTGATTTTGTATTAGACTATTATTAGGCAAACACGTATATATACTGAAGTTTGTATTAGGTATTAGGTACATTTTATATTTAAATTTTATGTGAAATTCTTATTGCCTTATACTAATATATAATAATTCCATAAATAAAGCAAATGGATATTTACACAGGTTTATTGTATAACTTTTTCTTATTTATTGTAATATTTTCAGGTTTTGATCAAATCCACATTGAAGAAAGTTAGAGTCCTTGAAGTTTGAAGAAAACCTTCATCTAACGGTAAATAATACATAAATTTATTGTTATATTTTTTGGGATTTTCCTATATTGAAATGGATAAATCCTGGGTTCACTTGGATATAAGGTCCAAACAACATGAGGAGGGTGTGGAACAGTTCATTAAAGATTGTTTACAATATCCCCACATCGACCTCAATTTAATTCATTGTCCTTGTTGCAAATGTATAAATCTAAAAAAGGACCAGTTAAGTTCATTCGAGAGCATCTTTATTTCCATGGTTTTAGTCAAAATTATGTGAATTTTTGGATTTGGCATGGTGAATATGCTAAAAATGATAGAGTAAATTTGATTATCAACCAAGAGCCAGTTGATGATTATCATGACGACTTTGAAACCGCTAATATGTGTGAGGCAGCATATGATAATTATACATAAAATATGATTATTTACTTCCGCACTAAATTAAATGATGAAGTAATAAAATACAAAATAACTCGTCATATTAAAATTGTGTCGAAGTTAAAGAAAGAATTTACTTCACCACGACTCAATAATTGTGAAGTCGTTCTCTATTAATTACTTCATTATAATACAAAAAAATGAAGTCTTTTAAATCTACTACTTCGTCATTAAATGTAAATTGTGATAACAGAAGATCAAATACTTCAACAAATAAAAGTTATGGTGAAGTTATAGAATATATTTACTTCATCATATATGGTTTCATAACATCGAAGTCGTTCGCATCAATTACTTCACCAAAACATAAAATCTGTGAAGTTAATTAACACATTTACTTCGTCATTCAATGTAAACTATGTAGTTATATATAAGCTAGTAATTGTGCACTTTAAGAAATCGATGACGTAAAAGATGTTTTACTTCGGCATCGGTCTAATTCCGGACCGGTTTTCCCTCATTGAATCGGCCAAAGACTTCGCTAATTTCTTGGATGACTTCGGTGATAATGCGAAGTAAAATGGTATCTTATTACTTCACATGCGTCTACTTCGGCTTCGGCAATTATCTACCTATGACTTCATTTAATATGCGAAGTAAATCAAAGAAATTCTACTAGTGCGTAATTCCAAATTGTAAAATAAATTTTTTAAGCTATCTGTATATTATTTATAATTATTATTACTATTAAAAAAAGAATCAATATTCTAAAATATATATATATATATATATATATATATATATATATATATATATATATTATATTTTTACTTTATAATGAAAACAGTTAAAATTGGATTTATAACAAATTAATAAATAGTTTATAAATTAAGATTTTGTTATGCACGCTATTCAGGATGAAATTTTTTCAATTTAAATCTATTTCTCCCCAAGTTTTTCTCGTTATATTCAAATAATTAAAACAGAGAGAGGGTTCAAGCTGAATCAAAACAGAGTTTCTTTCTTCGGGTTTTCTTGAAAGAAATGGTTCCCGACGAATCGAGCAAGTGAAAATGTCTGCCGGACGATGTGAAATTTGAAGTATTAGCACGATCGCGAGTACAATCTCTCATAAAATTGAGCAAAAAATCAAAATTTTGCTACTCGTTGCTGTCAAATAAATTTTTCATGGAGACGCAATTGGAGGTCTCAAAATCACGACCACTAACTGATGTTCAAAACTGGTAATGGGATTGAAACGGTCGATGGAGATCAAGATCCCATTCTTTTCCGTTTCTTGAATGAAAGTGGTGCAGTTCGAATACTGGGTTCTTCGAATGGACTAGTTCGCATGGTTTTTCAAGAAAGGGGTTATTCCATCTTAGTTTGCAATCCTGTCACGAGAAAACTTAGGTGGCTCCCCGACTGTAATTTCTGGTGTTCTTATGGGTTTGGCCATGACCCAGAGAATAATGATTACAAATTAGTTAGATCCAGGGACGACGAAGAGAAAGAAGTACAAATATTCAGGTTCAAATATGATTCTTGGCGCACATTAAATTGGCTACGGGGAAGTGGTCGATGACCCCGACGTGTACGTGGAAAGATCACTCCATTGTAAGGTCCGCTCCGATGAGAATAATTGGGACGTGGTAGCTAGCCCAAGATTTGTCATCGGAGACCTGCCAAAGATTTGTCATCGGAGACCTGCCAAACCACGTCCAAATTATTCTCACTGGAGCGGACCTTCCAATAGAGTGATCTTTCCACGTACACGCCGGGGTCATCGACCACTTGCCCGTAAGGCCAATTCCATGTGCGCCAAGAATCATATTTGAAGCTAAATATTTGTACTTCTTTCTCTTCATCGTCCCTTAATCTAACTAATTTGTAATCATTATTCTCTGGGTCATGGCCAAACCCATAAGAACACCAGAAATTACAGTCGGGGAGCCACCTAAGTTCTCTCGAGACAGGATTGCAAACTAAGAGGGAAGAACCCCTTTCTTGAAAAGCCATGCAAACTAGTCCATTCGAAGAACCCACTCTTCGAAATGCACCACTTTCATTCAAGAAACGGAAAATAATGGGATCTCCATTGACCGTTTCGATCGCATTGCCAGTTTTGAACATCAGTAGTGGTCGTGATTTTGAGACCTCCAATTGCGTCTCCATGAAAAATTTATTTGACAGCAATGAGTACCAAAATTTTGATTTCTTGCTCCATTTTATGAGAGATTGTACTCGCGATCGTGCTAATACTTCAAATTTCACATCGTCCGGCAGAAATTTCCACTTACTCGATTCGTCGGTAACCATTTCTTTCAAGAAAACACTGAAAACCCGAAGAAAGAAACCCTGTTTTGATTCAGCATGAACCCTCTATCTCTGTTTTATTTATCTGAATATAACGGGAAAAACTTGGGAAGAAATAAACTTAAATTGGCGACATCTTTCCCGACAGCAACAAACACAAGCCCAGTTGACATAGATCCTATGTTTAACAAAAGGATCTCTCCCCTTGCCAGTTTCGAGACTTTATCCTGTCCCTCTGCATCCTTCGTCCGAACACACACTAGACGACGCAGCAAAAAGATCTTAACCTGTAGCGCAGTAAATCATTTAACAAAAGTACTTATACTCAAATGAGATCTCGGCTGCCATTTTTTCAGATGAAACAAGCTACGAAAATACAGCATAAACGTAAAGTTGTAGCTGTTCGAATTGACACTTGCCTCTAGTTCAACGTACACTTCAGGGAGTGAGCCAACCTCTCCAAGAACCTGGCCAACCAACCTATCTGCACGTGTAAGCGTTGGATCCATGGTTGTTCCAACTCCAATAAGGCCCCCGGGAACGGCAAATTGTAATTCGTTTTGTTCAGCGTATAAAGAGACTATTCTTGAGTATAAAGGTGTGCACTTGATGTTACCATTTTTGTCCTTCAATACAATACCTGGACGGACCTCGATAAATTGATTTACCTTCAAAACACCCTGCAAGAGTAACCATAAAGTTCTTTCATATTGCATCAGCTGTCCATTCACAAATTTACTTTTGGGAAAGTAAACCAACAAGACGAGATTGATAACTTGTTCATATGGATTTTAATATTTGGGAAGAATGGTTTAGAAATCTTGGAGTTGTGGTTATTTAATGACCAATTCTGGACCTATATTCCTCATTTTCTAGCTTTTGGGCATACAGATGCGTTAAATCTAAATACTTTGGTGGACCACCTTCTATTTACTCGAGCTTTTGGGAGGAGTGCCTAAAAAATATGAAAGCTGAATATGATCTTTAACATACTGGAAAGCTACTTTCAAGGCATTTCAGCTTCAAATAAACAATGGTCACTGACAGAAAACCAAACACTAACAAAGAAAAAGCTGAATAAGCAAGTCTTATAAGGATATGTGGCCTGAAATAAAAATGTTAATCTTCCAAGTTTCAAGTAATAAAAGAAAATTTACCTTCAGAATACTTCCACCGGCAACACCACCATGGATTTCATCAACACTTTCACAACCAGGCTTGTTGATGTCAAACGACCGGATTACGTTCATAATTGGCGGTGAAACGAAGTTCCTCTCTGGAATGGGGATTTTCTTCACAATGTGTTCACACACAGCGTCAATATTATACTTCAGCTGCGCAGAAATTGGTATCACCGGTGCACCAACTGCAACAGTTCCCTGTCGAGATATATTGAAAGAAGAAAGTTAAATGTACGCATCAGTGAAATTTGTATCGCATCAGAGGCATCAATTAACCTGGATGAAATTCTGAATGGCTTCGTGGTGGTTGATGGTAACATTTTCCGGAACTAGATCAACTTTATTCTGAAGTATTATAATGTGCTGAAGACGCATAATTTCAACAGCAGCTAAATGCTCAGACGTCTCAGGTTGAGGACAACTCTCATTGGCAGCTATGAGAAGTAAAGCTCCATCCATAATTGCCGCACCATTAAGGCCATCTCCAACCCATATCTTCTATTTTTCATCCTCTATCCTCTAAAATAGATATCCGTGATCTCTATTTTTAAAAACCTTCTCCAACCCATATCCTCTAAATATATTACAAAATACTCTAACTTTTTTTCATTTTCAAAAACACACCCATATAATTATATAATTACATAATGTATTATATAACCGAACTTAATTAATTCGATAAACATAATACAATAAAACATGATTATTATTTTAAAAAAACACACATATAATTATATAATTACATAATGTATTATATAACCGAACTTAATTAATTCGATAAACATAATACAATAAAACATGATTATAATCTAATAAATTATGTTATTAATTTTTGTGATCATTATCTTGTTTATTATTTCCATTTCATGATTATTATAAACAATAAACTTATAATTAATTCATGAAAATAATAAAACAAGTAAAATAAATTAACTAAGTATAAAAATTATTTAACATTAAAATTAATAAATTAAATAATTTGAAATATAATAATATAAAATAGAGCAAAACAAATACATAAAAATACAAAAAGACTATTTTGCAATTGTTACGATGGCATTTCAGTAATTATTTCACACTCCTTTTCAATCTTCTATATGAACAGTGATACTCCATAAATAGAGGATCACTATTGCATACTCTAAAATGGAGGAAACAAATAGAGTACGGTTGGAGAAGATTTCGTCCTCCATAATGGAGGAATCCTCCATTATGGAGGACGGTTGGAGATGCCCTAAGCATTGTAGCCATGAGAATATCATGACCCTGTGGCATCAGGACAATTTTTTTTTTGGCGAATATAAATATACTTGAAGCCCAGTTGAAAGGTTTGGTTAAAATATAAATACCACCAAAAAAAAAGCCTAACCGACACTCCTAAAGAAACATTTTCAAACAAATAGGCATGGGAAACATTACCGGGCAATCAACAAAAGAGATATGCCTAAGCAATTTCATCTTGCTGTTCTCAAAGCCAGGCACATCACACATTGGACTGTCTTCTTTTCCACTTCCATATGCCCTGAAAAGAAACACAAGTCAGGTAATAAATTCACATCAATGAGCAAACTCGACTTTGCAGGACTTACTTGTAGCACATGGGTCGAGGGCATCGATCATCTTCACACTTGTATATTTTTACATTGGCATACCCAAGTTTGATGGTAATATTACGTTCCAATTCGTTTTTAAAGCGAACAGTCTGCGAGTAAAAGGCATTCCAAATTGCAAGAACTTCGATTGGTGAATACAGTAACAAAGAGTTACAAGTTCTACTAGCATAAACTTTAGTAGAAGGTGACTTCCTCCAACAAGGTGACTTCCTCCAACAAGGGCAATGCAACCATCAAAATTCCAAAGATACTTAAACTGGTCATATTCCAAGGTTTTTAAACTAGTCAGCATATGGCCCAATTGTTATTTTCTCTGAGCCAATAATTTTCAAATTAAGCAACGCATCACCCAGATCCTCACAGAACTTTAATTCTACAACAAGCATGCATTTCCAAACTCACAAGTTCAAGAAATGGCTTATATACCTGGACACCAGATATGGCTTTTACAACTGTTGACTTCCCGTGAGCCACGTGACCAATCGTCCCTGGAGGAGTAAAATAACAACGTGGGATTATCAAACACAATACTTAAAAGATGAAAAAATAATCATATTGTACACATAAAGCAGTTTAAAGCACAATAAAACACAAGCTAACCTAAGTTTATTGTAGCCTGGCGAGAAATAACCTCAGGCGAGAGTGGATGGAGCTTTGTCACATCCAGCTTACTTACATCCTGCTCCATCAACCCCTTTTTAGACATTCTTGCAAATTTTGATTGTTCCCTAAATACCCAAGTAGGAAATTTTGTGCAGAGTGGGGATGACACTTGAAAAGATCACAATTGACCGTAACCAAATGTGACACTAACTGCAACGCCTCGTCTGGTGGCCGGCAATGATCCAAAAACTAAAGCAGTCTGCGAGTATAATCTACTGAAAATTTTAGGACATGATGACTGAAGATATAAAGAGCAGTGAATGCTGAAGCTATTCTGCAGTCTGCATTCTTATCATAGAAGCTCAAATGGTTTTTAATAATTAATTCAACTTTGTTGATCATCAGAGAAACATACTAGTTAGGATATTAAAAGCCATTGGAGACACATTCAATCTCACGAAAAATAAAGCCTTTTATCCTTCACCACCAATATCAAAAAGAACATATTTTCACAGCAACTATATGCTTACAAGACCGACTCAAAAAAAAAAATTCAGATTATTCAATTCATGAAATCCAGTAACGAAAATATAACTTGAAACTGGAATCTATTTTAAATTATATTATTGCATATGATTCTAAGTTACAAATATACTCATTTGCATGATGAAATACGTGTGCTTTAACTCCACACTCTAATATCAAATGGCATTAGGGATTTTAATACAATTGTCCCATAACTATAATATATTTTTATTTTTATATAAGAAAGATACAACAAAATAAGAATATTTATATTGTCGATAAAAATAACTATAGTATATTCCCATATACTCACTAACTTTTACGTTCATTTTTGGTCCCTAGAATTTAATAAATATCATAAATTAGTCTCTACAATTATATTTAACCATAGAATTATTTATGAATACTGATTGTTTTGCATTATTTAAAGATTTAAGCTTAATAAAATTATGAAAAATTAGGTTTAAGCTTAAATAATTATTATAAGTCTAAGTTTTTAATTTTCGAATTTGACACCTTATCGAACACACCGAGCCATCTCCCAAAATACCCGAGTCACGACCAAGCCACCTTGAGCCAAACTCAAGTCAACCCATCTAGGAACCTTCCGTACCAAGCCCAGCCCCTGGAACCTAACCCAAAATCGCTCAAACTCCTTCCGGAAACTCACCCAAAATCTGCATATGTGCGTGTGTGAGTATCCTTGGTGTAATAGGTTCCCTTGTCAACTAGGACACCTCCAAGCCTTAACCACACGACCCCTCACGACACTAACCCTCCCTGGACCGCGCCCAGACCAAGCCAGAGCAACCCAAGTCCCTGAACTCGTGCACCAAGCACCGCACCAGAAACATGCAGCTTGACCGAGACTCCTCCTTGGATAGAACTCCACGTTTTTGCTGCTAAGGCCCCAACCACCGAGCCACCCCTTGAACCAGCCCCTCAAGCACCATCTTAGGACCCTAACGACCTAACCTAGCCCAGCCCAGACCCCCTGGCCGAGCCCCTCTCTTCCCTGCACCACAGCAACAACCCGCGCTACTTTCATGGAGCTTCGCGGGTTGGAGTCCTAGCTTGCTAGGACTCCTTCCCAGCCTCTTGTCTCGGGTCCTAGCATGGCTAGGACTCTTCCCTTGGCCCCTAACAGACCCTAGCCATGCCCTGGTCCCAACCGAACCCAAGTCCAGTAGCAACACCCATGAACCGAGCCCTTGTGATCCACCAAATTAATTTTGTTCCCATCTTGTTTGTTTACGTATGCTGTGATTAAAGTGCATCCTAGGACTCTTTAAATTGTGTAAAAACAACCCTTAAACAATCGCTGATCATGGCAGCCCCTTTGTGTATGGAAACAACAATTTTTTTGAATCAAACCATGCCTTAAAAACTCATGCTTGAACAAAAACGAAAATAATTAAAAAGTGTCACTTGATCTTCATGCAATCCATAGTTAAATACATAATATATATTGTGATGATGAGTAAAGGAAAGAATATGACGTGCCTTTGCGTTTTACTCGCACGGTTATTCGTTGACGATTGACGGGGCAATACCTTGGCTTTGAATTCTCCTTGGCTTTCTCGATTTTTACCTTCAATTATTGTAGATGTGTGTGTCGTGTGTTGGGGTGGGGGAGAGTTTCTGAATTTTTAATGAGTGTGGGGCGTGAGTTATGAGAGTGGGGGTGGGTTTTTAATATATTTTATAATTAATTAATTACTAATTAGGCTTAGGCCAATTAAGCATATAATTAGGCCCCATTTAGGATCGAGTTTATAGTTTAGAGAGGTAAATAAATTCTTTTAAAAAATTATTAAATTCAAGATATCACTATGAACTGGACTTTATAGTTTTTATCTGTACAAATCCCGTTTCTCGACAAATCGGATGCAATTAAACCAATTTGAGATTATTTTCAAAGTGTGGAATGGTCTCACTCGGTGAAAGATATATATGTTCAATAAGCTTATATTTTAACAGGATGAACCGAATAAGTATATATTAATGTAGTTTAATTTGTAAATTTTTATTTTTATTTTATTTTTGACTATAGGGCTTGTGATTTTATTGAGAATGTGGAAGATCGTCTATTAGAATTTTTACCAACCAAAAGGGAAACAACGTGATTAATAGTTGATTTTTTTTTAATTATTATTAATAAACTAAGCAATTACCTCAAATAGTGGCTTCACGGGTTGTGCTGCATGCTGGCTTTCAGCTTTTTCCCATAACATTCAATTATTATTTAATATCTGATAGAGTAGGTGCCCGTCGAGCCAAGTGTTGGCCGAGTGTTCACAATGAAACTCTATGAATAAGCAATCTTTATTTTAATAATATTTGAAATTATTATTTTGGCAAATCTTTATCTGTATACCCATGCTAGCTGCATAGATAAAGCCCTTGAATATACAAATAGTAGAAAGAATATGAGATGCTCATATGATGAGTATCATGAAACTCATATTTGTAATACTGTATATTCTAAACGGTTCCTAGTCGATTCAGCCGCCACTAAGAAGGATATAGGCCGCTCGAGTTAGAGACTAGTATCTGCGATGTGAGTACTATGTTTCATTGGTAGGGGACATTGTGATGTCCGAACATGCAGATAGGTGCTCCTTGTAGAGTGCACTGAACAACCCTCCATAAAAGGACTTTCCAAGTGGTTCTCACTTATCGAGTGGAAAAGTCCTGGTTTATGGTTGTGCAGAATTAGTCCTTATGACCCGGGACAACATTGAGACTCTATGTGCTAGAATTACACTTTGACTTGTTTACCGACTCTCATGGGGTCATCAGGTGGCAAGGTTGGGTGTTCTGTCGAAACACATAGGAGTCGATGCATTGTAGTCGGGGATTCACCGCTTACCTTCGGGTATGGATATCCTATGTGTTATCATGTGTATGTAGATCGAAATCTCTGGCCAGAGTATGGTTGTAATTATGAAAGGTGTTTCATAGATTGCACCATCGATACAACTACGACATGACACATAGTATCGATTCATTGACAACTCTCGATAAACCAATGGTTGTCGAATCGATCGGGATATATGAGTTGAAGGGACCGTACTGTACGCTAACCATAATTGAATGGTTCTTGCAGGCACTATCATGTGATACCTAGGGAATCACGTAAGCGATGCTGCTAGGCGTTTAACGTGATTGGTTGGGTACTATCAGACTTGAGTTCTGACGTTCTTACTATCAAGGAGTTGATAAGTAAGAATGGAGCAATTGGGGTATGCTCGAATAAGGACATGTTTAGTCCGAATCACATGGAGATGTGAACCCACGGCTAGTTGTATCAATGAACCATTGAGGGCCACACAAGTACTAGCTTTGTAAATCCCGATGAGAAGTAAAAATAGTTCAATGTGTTGAACGGCTTATAAAGGAGTTTATAAGCGTAAGGAAAATTAGAAGTATGACTTCTATAAAGGAGAAAATAGTTCAATGTGTTGAACGACTTATAAATGAGTTTATAAGTGCAAAGAAAAATAGAAGTATGACTTCTAAGAGAGAAACATAAATTTTAATTTATGGAAGTGTTCCTAAGATTAAAATTTGGCCAAGTAAATAATGTAGTTGAAAATTGTGATTTTCATAAACATTATTGTGGACTAAATTAAATTAATTCAAGTGTTGAATTAATTAAACACTAGTGGACCTAGTAGAGTCTAAATAATTAAATTAATTCAAGTGTTGAATTAATTAAATAACATTGGGCCTTGTAGAACCCAATTGGAAATAATTATTTAACTAGTGGGCTTGAGTAAAATCAAGTAAAGATTAATTGGGCTCAAATGTGTTTGAGACAATTTAAATAAAAGTCCATGTGCCCTTGTAAATTGTTACAAGCCCACATGCTAAGCATGCTTGGGAGGTGAAGGGTTGGGGAATTATTTTCATTAAAAAATTGCATGGCATGCAAAAGTGAGTGACTACTTTTTCACACACCAAGACAACTCATTCCCTCCCCTTCTCTCTCTCTCATGGCCGAACTCTCCCTCACTTTTTCTCTCAAGTTTTCTCTCCATTTTTGTGTTCTTCAATTGTTGAAGAATACACATACTTCTCTTTGAAAAATCCTCATATTTTTCTAGTGCAAAATATGAGGGGATCTACCTAGTTGGTGGTGGGCCTAATTGGAAGAAAGGAGTCCAAAAGAAAGGTGAAGCTTGTAGATTGTCTACCTTCAAGAGCTAAGGTGTTTACACCTTAGTTGGAGCCACAATCAATCTTTGAGATCGATAGGTAATTTCTAAAACACCCTATGTATGACATTTTGGTGTTTAAATGTATTTGCTACACGAAAAGGGTGGTGGCCGAAATTTTTTCTTAAAAATTAGATTTTTTAACTTCCGTTGCGCTTCCGGTCACCGTAACCGATCCCCTTTCAATATCTGGCATTCTCATATTCGGTTCTCGAAATATCAGGTAGATTTTTATACGATTCGAACCAGAAAAAAATTAAATACCCTAATTTCGAGGTCAAATTTCAATGTATAATAATAAACAGCCGGAAAAATTTCATAGCACAAAACAACAAAACAAATTTCTAAAACCACATATGGAACCAACGTACATGGTACAAAAATAAAGATTGAAATCGTAGAAATCATGAGATAGAGATTTGGTGTGACCATGCAATGCAATTATCGTACGCTACACATACTTGGCACGATATTGCTTTGGGAAGATGGCTTGATCTTAGGTGTACTAATTTTGTCTTGTTACAATCCGAATCCTTGCAATATTCCAGGATTTTGATTTACTCTAATTGTGTATGTTGATTTTGTCTTGATATCCAGGATTTTGACTTGATATCCAGGATTTTGATTTACTCTTGTGTATGTTGATTTTGTTTGTGTTCTTAGATCAGGAGACTCAACAAGTTGAGACAGATACTTGGCATGATCTTGCTTTGGGCAACCATGTTCAACAGTTCAAGCATAAATTATACTGATTCCAACTTGAATCGAACTCGATCCAACTGAAGTTTTGATTGGATTTTTTTTTTATCTTCGTTTCTATCTCTACTGGTGGCCGTATGGCCAAATTATTTGGATTGATAGTTTCATCAAAAAGTAAATGCAAAACCTTTTTAAACTAACTATATATCTATATTGCTGAAATATACTACCGCAAGAATATTTTTCATGACACATACAAAAACTATAACCAAACTATATGCACTACAAGAAATTTGATCAATAATGAAAAAAACTTAATGATGGTATATAAAAGTGGTCATTAAAAGAGTATTTTTTTTATGTTTTTATGAGGGTAAAAAAAATATGGATAAATAGTTGAATTATTAGTGACGAATTCTTAATTTCGTAACTATAGATAACTAATCCCATTATTATTTGAATTAAAACTTACAATTCCCCTCATAGTATAGTTGAGTATATATTTTTGTGTAGGAAAAGAAGAAAAGAAAAAAAAGCCCCAAAAAAAAAAAAGCCAAACCCTTTCCCTGCATCCCGTCGGTCACCTTCCTCCTCATCCAACCATCACCGCGTCGCCTAAACCAGAGCTCCGGCCATCGCAGCAGGTAAGCCTTGACCCCAAGAACTCGATTAGGGCTTGAATCGAGAGAAAGTTGAGCTACAACGAGTCATGTAGCGAGCTGCTCGACGCGTGTTCTTCCTCCAAACACTCATCCCGTAACATCTCAAATTTCTCCCCCTGCCTTCCATCGAGCATCTCCTTCTTTCCGGCTTTTTCCGCCACGAACCCTAGGTGAGATATTGGCCTCGTATCCTTGTTGTTTTGGCAACCTGATGTTGGGTATTAAAGCCATTTCGGTTCCCATGTTTTCCAGCATAAATTCAACGAGATGCTTGCGAGATTTCTTGGTCCGATTTAGGTGAGTTCTAGCTTCGTTTCTTTGTTTGATTTGTGGTGTTTTGAGTGGGTAATCAAAGCCCCAAAGTTCCCTGTTGTTCCAGCTATTGTACCTGAGAATTCGAGCTCGTTTTCTTCACTGTGCAGCCACGTATGGCTTCTCCCAGCGAGTTCTAATGCGTGCGACCACCATCCTCCACTGTTTCCGCTACTAGATCGGTTCTAGTTTTTACTTTTGAGGTATATGATGCTCAAATTCCAGCCTATCACTCGAGTAGCAAGCTTTCCAAAATCGAGATTTTGTCCCCTTCGATTTAATTCATTTTTGTCGATTAAAATGCGTGATATTGCTTTTATTATTGTTTATTCAAATTTTTGTGTGTATAAAATGGTTAAGAAATTCGGTAACAGGTAAGTGTCCTCCAAAGCATAATGTAGGTTACTTACATATTATTCTTGCCTACAACTATGTTTGTTGTTCATCCAAACTAGTTAAATTCACGGCTGATGAACAGTGAATTTTCCTATATGGCTCTGAGCAATATTTCCCATCATTTCAACTGACTAGGTAGGTGCATTGTTACTTAAGTAGAGTGCTTGATTTTACTTTTCAAACCATTTTTAAGAAAACTGCTTGCCTGTCTCCGTGTTGGAGACATGGGTTATCCGTCTTTGTAAGTAGTAAACGACATTGAGGGAGATGACCGCTTAAGCGAGGACTTACGCGAAGACTGGAAGAGAGATCGCATTAACCACTAAGTGATTTGATTATGGATCTCTTCTGAAAACGTTGGAAGGATTTTGTTTTTGGTACTTGAAATTCATTTTTGAAAATTTATTAACTGCTCCAAGTTATTCATGGAAGATCATTTTGCTCCAAGTTATTCATGGAAGATCATTTTGTTATTGCCTGCTAAGTTTTTGTTATTTTAATGATCAAAACTGTATTAATGCATCGTTCCATTCATTTTCATTTTGTTCGGTACTACAAGTATTTTTGTCATTGTTATAATCTTTTTGTTATTATGGAAGCTTGGATCTTGATCATATCCACTATGTTGCTTTCAAAACAAATTGAGGGAAATTTATTCTTGGTTGTTATACACTTGCAGTTTCAGAAGAACTCCCCCACAACCTGCAGGTATGCTAGTTCTAGTTTATTTTCCAATAAATCAGCCAAGTTACACAAGCATTCATATTTATTATCCATTTCCCCATTCCATGTGAAATCGGAAGGCTAGCAGATTGAGGTAGCATTTAAGTTGATCTGTGTAGGAGCAAGTT
Organism: Primulina eburnea; assembly: GCF_022965805.1. Taxonomy (NCBI): domain Eukaryota; kingdom Viridiplantae; phylum Streptophyta; class Magnoliopsida; order Lamiales; family Gesneriaceae; genus Primulina; species Primulina eburnea. Next base: position 7,001,859 of record NC_133113.1, read on the forward strand.
TTGGTATTTTGACTTCATTACTTGTAGCCATGTTGGGCAAGCGCGGTACATGTGCGTAATTGAACGGACCTGCATCGTGCCATCTTGGTTTGCTCAGATTCACCCTAGTACCTCTACACCGGTCAATGCCTCTGCTTTTCTAGGTATGCCACTCCCACTCTCATCTCTAAGTCGATCTATATTTCCCGTTTCTTTTATAATTAATTACCCTTCTGTTTGGGTTACACATGTAAGCACTTGGTGTTGATGAGTGGAATTTGAACTAAAGTCTTTAGAATCCCTTAATTTGACCTTAAGCCTACTTGTTCCACGACTCTAAAACGTTATTCAGGACAGACAGATTATTATAAGAGTATCGATTCCTTTGTAACTGATGTTCAACAGGGTTGGATATGCATAAAAATGGAGTTCTGCTCATCTTCAAGGAATCGAAGCAAATTACACTAATTTTCTGATTTTTCCTCCTGATAGTCTGTACATGAAGGCCGCATTTACCAATTGAAGCTGTTCTGTGAGAAAGACTATCCCGAGAAACTCCTAGTGTTCGTTTTCATTCTCGTATCAATATGACGTGTAAACCATGAAAATGGAGTGGTATGAAACCAATCATCCCATGTCTAATTCATTATGGCAGTTAGTTTTGGCCCATCTTTGCTTGGCAAGTAAATTGTTTCAATGTTTTATATCCATTCAATTTCTGTTGTGAAGACCATGGTGCTGATGTTAAGTAGCCATTTGAGTCTGATGAAAGTTCAAATTGTTAAAAGCATAGGATAGTCCAGGAAGGAATATTTCTTATTGTTTCTTTAAAATATTTAACTTTATTTTCAACATATTTTGATATAAACTGTTGCATGAAGTGGATCTGGGTATTTGATCATTTGAGTGCATTTTTATTTTAATTGACTTTTTCTATTTATATTTTACAGATGTCACACTGACGGGACTTAATAGGTTGCTTTAATCGGACGGTGCTTCAAAGAAGAATTCAAGCATTGATAGATTAGAAAATTATTACTTGATAGTTTGTATATTTTGAATATATGAATAGATGCTAATGTAGTTGTTTTTATAAAATATTTTGTTCAACAAAATTATTTGTTCTAGAATTCATATTTCATTAGTATTGTCATCTTTTAATAAAATGACAAATTAATATAAATTTTTTGTATAAATTTCATCATAATTAAAAATAATTTTTAATGAGGGTAATTAATAATTTAATGAGGGATAATTTTATTGTTAAATCGATTTTTAGTGAATGGTAAATGATGATATAATGAAGAGATATATTGTATTAAAAAATTATTTAATGAGAGGCAAATGATATTATAATGACGAAATTTTTCGTCATTTAAATTAGTTTTAATGACGGTAAAATCCCGTCACTAAATATGCTAAAACAATAATGACGGGACGTCATTCCCATCATTAATTACCTTTACCTAGGAGGGCAATAACGACGGTCCATGACGGGAAATATCCCGTCATTAAAAGTCTTTAACTACGGGTTTTGAATATTTAATGATGATATTTCCGGTCACTATAGGTCTATTTTCTTGTAGTGATGAATGATTAATATATATATTCTTTTTAAAAAAAAAAAATAGAAGTGATCAGATATTGACTCTGTGTGTTGATCGATCGGAAGTGGTGCAGATCTAAACTTGTTCAATCATCTGAATCTCCTTGACTTGTCCATCCTCTTTCGACATTTCTTCAAGCGATTTACCTTTCGCCTCCGGCACCAAAAACGTGCACAGCAGCCCAAGCATATTAATTCCTCCCAGAATAAACAAAGAATTCCTTATTCCAATCCCAGCTGGATACCCTGCATCAGTCTTAGCTTTATCTTGATTCTGTGCAGCGTACAGAAACCCGAATGCACCCACGATCGCCCCCGCCTTCCCAGCTGCAGCCGATATTCCATGGCAAGTGCTCCTGAGTCTTGCGGGAAAAATCTCTGCTGGAACTATAAACGTTGTGCTGTTGGGCCCAAAGTTGGCGAAGAAGAACGTGAGTCCATACATTATCAAGAAACCGGTTTTGTTCAGAGTCCAGTGGTGGTAAGGAATTGCCAAAGCGAACATGAAGATTGTCATGAACAGAAACCCCAGAGTTTGGATCATAAAACGGCCTATTCGGTCGATGAGTAAGACGGTGAACCAGTACCCTGGAACTGTGCCGCAAAGTGCAATCAGGAATTGGGAAAAAGAAATCTTGAAAATTTCATCGAGGGCGCTCATTGTTTTTGCAGGTGGAAGCCACCCGACGGCGCTGAAAATCTCTTTTTGAAAGAGGTTTTGGCTGTAGTAAGCTATATCCACAAAGAACCAAGCGCTTGCTGTTCCCAGCAAGTGTAGCCCGTGTCTTCGCAAGAAATCCCTAGAGAATAGTCCGAAGAGTTCTTGATTTTCACCGGGAGGCGAGTGTTCTGAAACCTTTTCCACTTTAATCTCGATATCAATCACTTTCTCCATGTCTTTACGCGCCTGCTCGGTGTTCTTGGCCACCAGGGCAGTGTATCTGGGAGTTTCCGGCATCTTCGTCCTCCAGTAATATGTCAGAACCGCCGGGAGAGCCCCCAACATGAGTACAATCCGCCACACATAATCCGCTTCTGGTGGAGTCGACCCCACCGGATCAACAGCATAAGCTGGAGCAGCATAAAGAGCGCGGAAAATACTCGAAACTCCCATTCCCACCACCCCACCACCAAGAATCCCGAACCCTTGCATGGCAAAAACCGCCGCGATGAACGTACCTCGAGTCCTCTTATTGGCATACTCCGCCATGATAGTGGCGGACAGCGGATAATCTCCGCCAATCCCGAACCCAAGCCAGAATCTAAAAAAGCATAGCGTGGTCAACACAGCCTTAGGGGAACTGCCGAACGAAAGACCCGAACCGATAGAGCAGATAGCCATCAGAAACAACGTAAACCCGTACACTTTCTTACGGCCAAATTTATCACCAAGAAGCCCAAAGAAGAGCTGCCCTAGTAGGGTTCCGCATAGGGCAACACCGTTGATGGCGGCAGCAGCAACGGGAGGAAGAACCCCAGGTTTTAGAGATCCGGGAACGTGATAGTATATACGTCCAAGAAGCTTTGTGACGAGGGAGACACAGAAAAGATCGTATGCATCGGTGAAGAATCCCATACCGGAGATGATGACTGCTTTGTAGTGATACCATTGAGTTTTGGTCGAATCGAGAGTGGCTAAAACCGTATCCACGGTGGAATCCATGGTTAGAACTTCTGGAAAATAATCAAATTGGTTTTGAACAAGTAGTGGATGCAGTATTGATCTTTGATTCTTGCTTGTGAGTATTTTCGTGCGTATGTATGTATATATATATATAGAGGAAGAAAAACCGACGCTAAGAAACTGAAAGAGATTTTGAGTTTGCATGGGATTCCATCGTTATCTCAAATATTTTTGAATCATTAGATTAGATTTACATGTAAGATTTGGTGATCGATGTTTCATGACTTTCAAATCTATTACCTAATACCTGTATAAAATAGCCAATCTTTTAGAATTGTGATTTATCTTTTAAGCCCTTCATTAATTCATATATTTTAATTAATCAATTATAAAACAGGGTCTAAATATTAATCATCATTGGGACTAATTAATCAATTATAAAACAGGGTCTAAATATTTTTATTTATTTATTTAAAATACAAAGCGGAAACGTAATGTAATTTACTCAAATTACATATTAAACATGAACATACAAATATTGTGTTATCTACAAGAATTCAACTAGGTTCAACTATATATCAATGCTGAATCCTAAGTTGCTTCAAAGCCCGGATCTCCACGCTATCTATCTTCTCTCATTCTCTTCTTGACCCTGATCCAGCCCCACCTGTTGTCATGCACACATACAAAACAAGACAACAGCCGGATAACTCCGGTGAGAAATACATCCCAGTATAAACAATGTAAACATGCGATTATGTAGAAACATATACAAAAGCATATATATCTGTTATCATTAACATGTAGCAATTCAACAAACATGAATGATATAAAACTGTAAATCAACATGTCATATCAGACTCAACTCAACCGACGCGTCGTTTCAGACTCGACTCAACTGACATGTCGTCTCAGACTCGACTCAATTCTATTCTAGGGATCCCGGTGTCTGAATAATAATAATTACACCGAATCTCAGTCGATAGGAATGAATCAATCCCTAAACGGCATCGATATAATTCATATATCCAGTGTCTGGGCGAAACAGCCGCAGAATTGACGAATCAGTCAAGAATTAGGCGAATCAGCCAATAACCAGACGAATCAGCCTGTACTTAAGCGAATCAGCTAAAGTTTAGACGAATCAGTCAATAACCAGACGAATCAGCCGGTAATTAAGCGAATCAGCTTAAGCTTAGACGAATCAGTCAATAACCAGACGAATCAGCCGGTGACTAGGCGAATCAGCCAATGACTCAACGACTCAGTAATCAATACATGCATTCAGTATCTAAGCAAATCAATCGATGACTAGCGAATCAGCAGTCATTACATGCAATGGCTATAAATCAATAGACTACAATCATAAATCTCATCAATTGCAAATATCAATGCGGTAATTGAAAGTATGTGATTTAGGGAGACTCGAGTCAAACCTCACTCGAGTTGTGCAATCTCAACTCAACATTAATTTATACCTTTCTTTCTGATACTCTGACTCTGTCGAAGTCTCGAACTCAAATCTGTCAATACTCAATCTGACAATAACAATATCGAGGGTACAGTATCAATACACCATTCAATCAATACTGGATATAATCAGAATTCAATCAAATTCTGTTTCAACAACATAACGTCATAGTCTCAATATACCCAACATTATCATCTCAGTCAGATATTAATTCTAACATCTCATATTTGATAACAAGTCCATTCTGATATCAAATCTCAATCAACTCAACTCCAAAAATCATAACAATTCCATATGGTATCTTTTCTTCCGTCCGGTTTCGATTATACGATGTCTAACATGACAAGAACATCATATATGAATCATATCAGATTCTGACAATACCATATTTTCAAAACATATCAAAACGTAGCAAAACTTACGTCCAGTTGTAGCCTACGTCGATAGGAACTCGGTACTGCAGTCAGATTCAAAATCAGACGGACAGATTTCTCACAAAAGGCGTAAGGATTTTCAACACTTTTTCAGAAACCTTTTTCTCGATTCTTTCTTCTGAATGCTGAAGAATTCGTTTGTATATATATATACATATATATACATCCATGAACACATGTAAGGCAAGTGGCTCGCCCCTTTGTGCTGCACGTCTCGCGCATATGCGCGACCACCATCGGCGCATATGCGCGAGACATTCTGTCTCGGCGAGTTCCAAGCACGGAAACTCGCGCATATCCGCGCCCCATCGTCGCGCATATGCGCGAGACCTACTGTCTCGTGCAATGCAGCTCGCGCATATGCGCGCTGCCATCCGGCGCATATGCGCCCAACTCTCTGGATGTATCGCGCATGTGCGCGCATTCAAGCCGCGCATGTGCGCGCATGGTTCTGTCTTCCTCGCGCATGTGCGCCGATACATGTCGCGCATGTGCGCGGGGACTTCTCTTTGCATCTCTTTAATTTTCTTTCGTCTTTCCCCGTCCGATCCGTTCCGTCTATAATCATATCAATTATCATTTATGATTATAGAAATCATTTCCAAATCTTTTCAGATTAACCGGATTAATTTCTCGGGCCTTACATTTCTCCCCCTCTTAGATCTGAGTTCGTCCTCGAACTCGCAAGTAATCAACTCAGATATATTAGAAGAAATGTATACAGAGTTTAAATCAAAAACTCATCTCAATGAATCTATTCTGAAATCTCAATCTTATATTCTTGATTCTATCTCTCAAAATATCTTTGAGAAAATCAATTTCGCAACACTGGCTATACTACATCCGTATATACCCAACCACAGCTCATAACAAATCATTATCATCAGCTTCTATCAAGTCTATTTATCCCATTCAAGGATATATTAAATCTTTAGTCTCCAATACAAATCATCACCATCCGACGTTGGCATATTAAAGCTGTCTGGTCTGAGCTTTCTTCATTTTTTTTTCTGAATTAGCTATCTTTTCTGTAATGCCCGGTTACTCGTACAAATGATTAGTAATACGTTTATGTCATTATTAGATAGCTAATTAGCTCATTATGTTTTTCATATTGATTGATGTATTGATATTGGGATTGAACATGACTTTTATATTGTTTATGGTGCATTGAGAATGAATATGTGTTAAAATAGTGATAGTAAGAGGTGTACATAGAAATAGTGTAATAGAAGTTGTAGGAAATGAGATGTAGATATGGTAGTTCGTACGGGTTTTAGCATAATGATTTGAATATTGATCCAAATTGAGTGAGGCCATAACCATTAGAAAGCTAAGATTTAATGCTACAACTTTCAAGTTTTGAGTTTTGTCCAAATCATTGTGGAAGACAAGCCAAAAGTGCCCCGAAGTGTGTCGTGTATACCGTCATTCCTTCACTGACACATGTTAGGAGAATGGGCATAACTTTTTACTCAGACCTCCAAATGACCTGAAATTTGGAGAGCTTAAAGCCAAGACATAGGGCTACAACTTTGTAGTTTACAACTTTTCCAGATTATGAAGGGAAGAGCCGTTTCTGGAGCGATTTCTGATGAATCAGTGTGCAGAGCCGAAACTGGCTCGCCCTAGCGGTCAAAAATGTCCGCCCTAGCGAGCCTGTGCAGGAATAAAATGTATAGGGCCGAAACTTGCTCGCCCTAGCGGTCAAAAGTGTCCGCCCTAGCGAACCTGTGCAGAAACAAAATGTGTAGGACCGAGATTTACTCTCCCTAGCGGTAAAAAGCGTCCGCCCTAGCGAACCTGCTGTATAAAAAGATAAGTATCGGGTTTTCTAAGCACTTTCCACCATCCTCAACCTCTCTAACAGCATGAACTCGAAACAAAACTTAGAGAATTTCTTCCAAATGCTTTCTTCTTCATTCTTTTCATAGAATTGAAGTTAGAACTTTGTTCTTCATCCCAAGAGCTTCCTAAAGGTGTAAGTTTTCATCTCTTTTGATTATTATAAAGGTAGAGGAGCAAACTTCACCTAGTATAGATATAGTGATTGAATTATTGTTATGTTTGACAGCATAGGAGCGAGAAACACCGTCTCAAACCAGTGTTCTTAAGCTTGGACTGTAAGTTGGCATGTTCTTGAAGTAATACATGAGTAATATTATGAATTTCAAATGCATCTCATTGTCTATTGATATATGTACTTTGTTAGTATGTTTATTGATAAAAACATAGCACCATATTCCATTGTTATGTATTAAATATGTAAGGAACTCATGAATATTGATGATGGGTGCTATGTCATGAACAAGAACATGAACATGAAAAGAAAAGGATTGATTTACATGATATAGAGCTTGTTGACATCATGGGTGGTTTTAAGTCCACCAAAGCTATTGGCCAATATATGTTCATGGGGCGTGGGGTTGCCAAAGGTTGCTCCCTGACGTCCAACACAGTAGTAGCTATATAATAAAGCAAGCACAGTATTACAGGTCAACTAATGAGGCTCAAGTACAAAAATGAACATTGAATATATGCTACGGTATGACACGTTTTTGAGATTCATTGTTGATCACGACTTGATATGTATGTTCCTTCGATGCATATTGATACGTACAAGTGCCAACTTATTGAGTTTATAAACTCACGTAGCTCATGTATTACAGGATCCGGTAGTGAAGATGCGTAGGATGCCGGTTCGCCAATGGATGCTAGTGACGTGCCTCACCTCGACAAGAACCGGGCTTCTTATTGTATAGCTTCCGCATATGTATTATAATGAATTGAATGTCAGGGTTTGAAACAAGTTTTACAATGTTTATGTCTAGGGGTATGATGGTACAGAATATGTTTGTGTGTAAGAATACGATTATATATATGGGTTGATGTTGTTGCTTGAGTTGAGTTTGTGCCTATGTATATATGAATGTTGTTGCTTGGTTTGGGCTTATACAAAATATAGAGACATCATGCCAAAATTTTTACAAAACGTCAAAGTGATGCCCCTTGTTTGATTTGATTCATAATACAGTTATATCATTCAAACCTTATTGTGATTATGGTAATTATGCTAAGTATAGAGTAAGGGTGTGACAATTAATATGGTATCAGAGCCCACGGTTCTTCGACAGGGAAGACACTGCACTTCATCCACATGGAGAACTCGGCAAGTAAGTATCTTTGTATTCCATAGTTTATGCTAAGTTATGTGTTTCTACGTGACCTACATGTAGGTTAAGATAAGCGACGATGCCACCAAAACGTAAAGTACATAAAGGAGAGTCATCTAAGGGCAAGGCCCCAGCAGTCGAGGGTGAGGGCAGTGCGCCACGACCGATAGATGATTTCGCTCAATTACTCCAACAACAAGCAAAAGTCCATGGTGAACAAATCCAGCAGCTACTGGAGATGCAACGGACTACTCATGAACAGGCACAAGCTCAAGCCATAGTACACAGACATGTGCCTGTTCAAACAGACGTATATGATCGTTTTAGACGTTTGAATCCTCCGGAATTCATGGGAAGCACCGATCCAGCAGTAGCAGAAGAGTGGATTAAGTCATTGGAGTCCATCTTCTCCTACCTTCATATGGATGATGCTGACAAAGTAACTTGTGCCATATTTCTCTTAACAAAACATGCAAGAATATGGTGGGAAAGTGCAAAAGTGGCATTACCGGTTGGACCACTGACATGGGGAACTTTCAAAACCGTGTTTTACAACAAGTATTTCAGTAAAGACGTACGAGCTAAGAAAGCCAGCGACTTCCTTAACCTGAAGCAAGGAACTATGGCAATGACAGAATACATACAACAATTTGAGGCCGGAGTCCAATATGTACCATATATTGCATAAGATGACACCAGTAAGGGCGAACATTTCATGCGAGGACTTCGCTCGGAAATTAAAAGAGATGTACGAATGTCGAAAGTTGCTACGTATGGGGAGATAGTAGAAAGAGCACTTATGGCAGAACAAGATGAACATGACATTGACAGGGACAGGCAACAACGAAGGCAGCAGTACTTTCAGAAGAGCCAAGGAACAGGACAAGGCAAAAAGACTGATAGCAGGGGTACTAGACCAGAGGAACCCCGTGGCAAGGGTCCCCCTCCACGTAAAGAACCGGACAGACCACCTTGTCCTAAATGTGGAAAACTTCATGGCGGGGAATGTATGCAAGGTTCTAATGTCTGTTATCGTTGCAAAAAGCCAGGGCATCTCGCCAAGAATTGTCCAGGAAGTTCTGAGAAAGTACAGGGACGCCTTTTCTCCATGACCAAGGAAGAAGTGGATGCGGATACGTCGATGATCACTGGTATGTTCTTGATTTCTGGTATTACTGCTATTGTTTTACTAGATTCAGGAGCCACGCATTCTTTTATTTCGGAATCGTTTGTAAGGAGACTGGGCATTACAGCAAGTACAACAGAGACACAACTCGCCATATCCTTACCTTCCGGGCAAGAATTACAGACAGACCAAATTGTGCGAGGTTGTCCACTTTATGTCCAAGGATATCAGATGTATGCTGACTTGATTGTTCTTAGGATGACTGATTTTGATGTGATATTGGGAATGGATTGGCTCACGAAGTATAGAGTTACTATTGACTGTGGCTTAAAGATGATCAAGTTTGCGCCAGTAGGAGCTGAACCATTCACAGTTGCAAGTGCAGGTATATCCTTACCTCTACGGATAATCTCTTGCATGAAGGCTTGTAAATTATTACAGAAGGGGTGTCAAGGATATTTAGCATCTGTTTTAGTTATTGATCCACCAGTTCGTGAACTAGAATATACAGATGTTGTGTGTGAGTTTCCAGAAGTGTTTCTTGATGATGTAACAGGCTTACCTCCAGATAGAGAGATCGAATTTGTAATCGATGTTGTGGCAGGAACTCATCCAATCTCAAAAGCTCCTTATCGATTAGCTCCTACAGAAATGAAAGAATTGAAATAACAGTTACAAGAGTTGCTTGATAAAGGGTTTATTAGACCGAGCTTTTCACCGTGGGGTGCACCTGTTTTATTTGTGAAAAAGAAAGACGGTACTCTTCGTTTGTGTATTGATTATCGGGAGTTGAACAAAGTGACGATTAAAAACAAATATCCACTCCCCAGAATTGATGATTTGTTTGATCAATTACAAGGAGCTGCTATCTTTTCGAAGATTGATTTACGATCAGGCTATCATCAATTAAAAGTTAAATCAGATGATATCTCAAAAACTGCCTTCCGAACCAGGTACGGGCATTATGAATTTCTTGTAATGCCATTTGGACTAACAAATGCACCAGCAGCTTTTATGGATTTAATGAATAGAATTTTTAAGCCATTTCTAGACAAGTTCGTGATTGTGTTTATAGATGATATTCTCATCTACTCACGAACTATAGAGGAGCATCGGGAACATTTGCAATTAGTTTTGCAAACTTTGAAAGATAAACATTTATATGCCAAATGGAAGAAATGTGAATTTTGGCTTGAACAAGTATCATTCTTGGGTCATATCATTTCAAAAGAAGGCATATCAGTGGATCCAAGTAAGATTGAAGCTGTTAATAACTGGCTACGACTTACCACTGTTACCGAGGTACGTAGTTTTCTTGGGCTAGCTGGTTATTACCGTCGGTTTATAGCGGGATTTTCTAAGATAGCATTGCCTTTGACTGCTTTAACTCGAAAGAATGTGAAATTTGTGTGGGACGAAGCATGTGATCGCAGTTTTCAAGAGTTAAAGGCAAAATTGACATCAGCACCGGTCCTTGCTATTCCAGAAGGATCAGGAGATTTTGTTGTGTACAGTGATGCTTCGAAACAAGGTTTAGGAGCAGTCTTGATGCAGCACGGGAAGGTGATTGCTTATGCCTCTAGGCAATTGAAAGAATATGAAAAGAACTATCCCACACATGATTTAGAACTGGCAGCAGTGGTATTTGCATTGAAAATATGGCGCCATTATCTGTATGGTGAACGGTGTGAAATATATACGGACCACAAGAGTTTGAAATATTTATTCACGCAAAAAGAATTAAATATGCGACAACGACGTTGGTTGGAATTGGTGAAAGATTATGATTGTGTTATTAATTATCATCCAGTTAAAGCCAATGTTGTTGCAGATGCGTTAAGTCGAAAGTCCAGTTCTATTGCTGCAATGCAAGTACAAGAGCAGATTTTATGGGATTTGCAGAACTTGAAGCTTGATGTTATTCCAAAGGGAGCTACAATTCAGTTATCATCTCTCATGGTACGACCAACACTTGCAGATAGAATCAAGGCCGAACAAAGTATAGACAGTGAATTACAACAATTGAGGCAGCGAGATGAAGCAAAAGGACATTCGAACTTTGAATTGAATGAGAAAGGAATTTGGACATATCGTAGTAGATTGTGTGTGCCAAAGCAAGGAACAATCAGAACTGATATTCTTATTGATGCTCATGCTACTCCATATTCGATCCATCCAGGAAGCACGAAAATGTACAAGGATTTGAAACCATTATTTTGGTGGCCAGGTATGAAAAAGGACATTGCTCAATTTGTTGCACAATGTCTAACTTGTCAACAGGTCAAGATTGAACATCAAAGACCAGCAGGGCTCCTGAAACCGCTACCCATTCCTGAGTGGAAATGGGAACACATCACGATGGATTTCATTCTTGGTTTGCCAAGAACACAAAGAGGATTCAATGCTATATGGGTTATTGTGGATCGACTTACAAAATCAGCTCACTTTCTTCCGGTGAAGACTACATACACGATGAATCAATATGCTGAAGAATACATCAAGGAGATAGTGAGGCTTCATGGCATCCCAGTGTCCATTGTATCAGATAGAGATCCAAAATTTACATCTGCATTTTGGAAAAGCTTGCATCATGCTATGGGAACTCGATTGTCATTCAGCACAGCATTCCACCCTCAAACTGATGGACAATCAGAACGAGTAAATCAGATCTTAGAAGATATGTTGAGGGCATGTACTATTGACTTCCCAGGTAGTTGGGACAGTAAACTACCGTTGGCTGAGTTTACATATAACAATAGCTATCAGTCAAGCATTGGAATGGCACCATATACTGCATTATATGGTAGAAAATGTCGATCTCCAGTACATTGGGATGAAATAGGAGAAAGGAAATTGTTAGGCCCTGAATTGGTACAACAGACAGCTGAATTGGTAACCCAGATCAGAGAAAGAATGCACACTGCCCAGAGTCGACAGAAAAGCTATGCTGATGTGCGACGTCGTCGATTGGAATTTCAGGGTGGTGACCATGTATTTGTAAAGATATCACCATTGAAGGGCATTTTACGTTTTGGTAAGAAGGGAAAATTGAGTCCAAGATATATCGGTCCATTCGAAATCTTAGAAAGAATAGGAGACAGAGCCTACCGAGTTGCTTTACCTCCGAACTTGTCAAATGTTCACAATGTGTTTCACGTTTCCTTGCTACGAAAGTATTTGGCCAATCCTTCTCACGTTCTTCATTACGAACCATTGGAGCTTGCATCGAATCTCTCGTATGAAGAACGACCAGTCCAAATCCTCGATAGGAAATCAAAAGTGTTACGAGGCAAAGAAATACCCTTGGTGAAACTGTTATGGCGAAATCATGCAATCGAAGAAGCAACTTGGGAACGAGAAGACGAGATTCAACAGAGATATCCTGAACTATATGGTACGTCAAATTTCGAGGACGAAATTCGTTGAAGGAGGGGAGAATTGTAATGCCCGGTTACTCGTACAAATGATTAGTAATACGTTTATGTCATTATTAGATAGCTAATTAGCTCATTATGTTTTTCATATTGATTGATGTATTGATATTGGGATTGAACATGACTTTTATATTGTTTATGGTGCATTGAGAATGAATATGTGTTAAAATAGTGATAGTAAGAGGTGTACATAGAAATAGTGTAATAGAAGTTGTAGGAAATGAGATGTAGATATGGTAGTTCGTACGGGTTTTAGCATAATGATTTGAATATTGATCCAAATTGAGTGAGGCCATAACCATTAGAAAGCTAAGATTTAATGCTACAACTTTCAAGTTTTGAGTTTTGTCCAAATCATTGTGGAAGACAAGCCAAAAGTGCCCCGAAGTGTGTCGTGTATACCGTCATTCCTTCACTGACACATGTTAGGAGAATGGGCATAACTTTTTACTCAGACCTCCAAATGACCTGAAATTTGGAGAGCTTAAAGCCAAGACATAGGGCTACAACTTTGTAGTTTACAACTTTTCCAGATTATGAAGGGAAGAGCCGTTTCTGGAGCGATTTCTGATGAATCAGTGTGCAGAGCCGAAACTGGCTCGCCCTAGCGGTCAAAAATGTCCGCCCTAGCGAGCCTGTGCAGGAATAAAATGTATAGGGCCGAAACTTGCTCGCCCTAGCGGTCAAAAGTGTCCGCCCTAGCGAACCTGTGCAGAAACAAAATGTGTAGGACCGAGATTTACTCTCCCTAGCGGTAAAAAGCGTCCGCCCTAGCGAACCTGCTGTATAAAAAGATAAGTATCGGGTTTTCTAAGCACTTTCCACCATCCTCAACCTCTCTAACAGCATGAACTCGAAACAAAACTTAGAGAATTTCTTCCAAATGCTTTCTTCTTCATTCTTTTCATAGAATTGAAGTTAGAACTTTGTTCTTCATCCCAAGAGCTTCCTAAAGGTGTAAGTTTTCATCTCTTTTGATTATTATAAAGGTAGAGGAGCAAACTTCACCTAGTATAGATATAGTGATTGAATTATTGTTATGTTTGACAGCATAGGAGCGAGAAACACCGTCTCAAACCAGTGTTCTTAAGCTTGGACTGTAAGTTGGCATGTTCTTGAAGTAATACATGAGTAATATTATGAATTTCAAATGCATCTCATTGTCTATTGATATATGTACTTTGTTAGTATGTTTATTGATAAAAACATAGCACCATATTCCATTGTTATGTATTAAATATGTAAGGAACTCATGAATATTGATGATGGGTGCTATGTCATGAACAAGAACATGAACATGAAAAGAAAAGGATTGATTTACATGATATAGAGCTTGTTGACATCATGGGTGGTTTTAAGTCCACCAAAGCTATTGGCCAATATATGTTCATGGGGCGTGGGGTTGCCAAAGGTTGCTCCCTGACGTCCAACACAGTAGTAGCTATATAATAAAGCAAGCATAGTATTACAGGTCAACTAATGAGGCTCAAGTACAAAAATGAACATTGAATATATGCTACGGTATGACACGTTTTTGAGATTCATTGTTGATCACGACTTGATATGTATGTTCCTTCGATGCATATTGATACGTACAAGTGCCAACTTATTGAGTTTATAAACTCACGTAGCTCATGTATTACAGGATCCGGTAGTGAAGATGCGTAGGATGCCGGTTCGCCAATGGATGCTAGTGACGTGCCTCACCTCGACAAGAACCGGGCTTCTTATTGTATAGCTTCCGCATATGTATTATAATGAATTGAATGTCAGGGTTTGAAACAAGTTTTACAATGTTTATGTCTAGGGGTATGATGGTACAGAATATGTTTGTGTGTAAGAATACGATTATATATATGGGTTGATGTTGTTGCTTGAGTTGAGTTTGTGCCTATGTATATATGAATGTTGTTGCTTGGTTTGGGCTTATACAAAATATAGAGACATCATGCCAAAATTTTTACAAAACGTCAAAGTGATGCCCCTTGTTTGATTTGATTCATAATACAGTTATATCATTCAAACCTTATTGTGATTATGGTAATTATGCTAAGTATAGAGTAAGGGTGTGACATTTTCAGTCATATCTCTGATCATTTCAGATCCAATCTCAAGAACCTCAGAGATATCATTTCAATAAAGAGAGGATCCATATATCTTTCCGTACAACGCTTCGAAAGGAGTTATCTCAATACTCGTTTGATAGCTTTTGTTGTACGAAAACTCACAAATGACAATAAATCATGTCAACTATTGCTAAAATCCAGCACTACAACTCTAAGCATATGTTCCGAAATCCGGATAATCCACTCTGACTGTCCATTAGGTAGTGAATACTATTCAGTATTCAGATATAATCTAATATCTAACTCTTACTGTACATTCTGTCAGACGTGAAAAATCAACCAAAATCACGGTCTAATATACTCAACTCTCCACACTCCGTGAAATCTAATCACTTTTCTGACAGAATCTCAGTAATATATCATATTTGTACATCTTTATGTACGGTTTAGCACTCGCAGCTTGGGTCAGTCTGTCATTCCTAACTCAATCAATACTCAATTCCGAGAGGAATGTAGTAACTTCATCACGATATCCTTGGAAATGTAATCTCATTTCCATTCAGGAACCGACGAGTTATATAACCCATCTCTTGGTTTCTCTCTTTCTATCTTTATCTGTCTGTAGTTCAGACATTTCAGTCCAAACTCTGCCATATCTAATCTCATCTGTTTCTATCAAAACATTTTCTGCTATCAGGATGCTTACTGAATCAAGGATTGCACCATTTCTGACAATCTATGTCATTTCACATTCGAAATATCGGGCACAAGCAAATCAGTTATTAACATACAATACAGTAAAAAATAGCTCAATTTAATAAAATATTCTAGTACCAAGTTTCGAAATAGCTAAATGAAGTACTTAAAATCCTAATTTAACTTAAATACTAATTAAATAATTTAATTAAGATATAAAATTCATTATAAAAATATTATAAACCCAATTTAAGGATTAAATCCTCAAATTCCAAATTTACATGTAAAGCGCTTAAAATCTTATAAATAGTCTAATAATTTAAATTGAACTTTAAAATGCTAAAATTCATACATCATTTAAAATAACTAATTTTCTTGGCTTAAAATAAAAATATAACATTTAATTTTACTCGCTTGAAAAACTCAGACTCAAGAAATGCATTTAAATCTGTTAAAAATAAACATATAAATATTTAAAGTAAATTAAACACGTTGAATTCATCATTTAATTCTTTTAAATCAATTAAATTAATTAATCTATTAAATTATGCATGCGGTTTACGTGTACTAATTTTTGAGCGCTAGACTAATTTTTTAAATGATAAAATAGCTCAAGTGTCACGCCCCGGGACGGGGGTTAGTTGACACCGGCGTTGCTCTCGAATATTCATTCGAAAACAACAAGCCTCAAAAGTACAGAATTTCAGAAACTAGTCTTTTATTCATGATAATCATTGTTTGTTACAACTCAATGACAAATGTTTTACAGCGGAAATGTAAAACCATAAAATTACAATGTCTGAACAGATGCAGCGGAATATAAAACATAAATCAGAACTAAGAACAACGATCTTTATCACCAGCCCCAAAACTGACGTTGCTCCTCTTCTTCTATCAACTCTTCCTCGTTCTTATCTGAGATGGGTTTGGTGGGTGAGTGATATGATTGTCACTCAGTAAGCAGGGGCGGGAATAACTCCCAGTTTTCGAAATCGTTTTCAACAGAAACAGTAATACAATAATATACAGAAAACTCGTATTTTCGTAACAGAAATCAGAATTCAGAATTTACAGGCTTCAGAACAGAAATCAGAATTAGTAAGCACTGAGCACGTTAGTGAATTTCATGGCTAAAATGATATCAGTCCCCTATATGTTCTCTCCTCTAATGGGTGAGGCCATAATCAGAATCAGAATCAGAATTCAGAAATGTTCAGAATATATATTCCTACCATTAGTTCACTAGGGAGTTTCAGTGTTTCGAAACAGATATCATAAATCAAACATACAGAAACTATGCTTTAAAACAGATATTACAGACTGATTTCAAGATATTTATACATAAGCCCCCTTACCGTAATTTGCTAAAAGTGTTTCGGTTGAAGTCTGAAATCTGCTTGTTCTTGCTACTGGTTTCTGTTGCTCGAAAAATCAGCACTCACTTAGCTTGAAAATTCAAGTGATAATCTCAAGATTTGTGTAACCCATTTAAGAGATTTGAGAGTGTTATATATAGGAAAAATTCTGACTGTTATCCTCCCAATTAATGGTCATAATCTGCCATTAACAATCTTTATTCCGTGTTAAATGCTTCAGTTACAAGTCATGGCCGAATTGGTAACTGTCTGGTGGAGTTTCGTGCTGCTGCTGCTGGATTCTAATCTGCTGGAAAAGTACCAGCTTCTGAAATATTAGCTTATGCTGGAATTTTTAGCTTCTGCTGCAATTTGCTAGCTGCTGCTACTGCTGGAATTTCAGGTTCTCACATCCCTCCCTCCTTATGAGAAGTTTTGTCCTCGAAACTTGGCTATGCACAATCTTCAAAGAGATAAGGGTATTGCTCTCGCATCTTTTCTTCCAACTCCCAAGTAGCTTCTCTTTCGGTTTGATTTGACCATTGTACTTTGACATATGGAATAGTTCGTCGCCTCAGTACTTGGTCTTTGTTATCCACAATTCGAATCGGAATTTCTTCATATTTCAGCTCTTCGTTTAAATTTCCCTCAACCAACAGTGGTCCAGCTTAAAAAATATGACTAGGGTCAGAAACATATCTTCTCAGCTGCGAAACGTGGAATACATTGTGAATTCTTGACATGTCGGGTGGAAGTGCTAATCTATAAGCAAGTGTTCCCACTTTCTCAAGAATTTCAAATGGTCCGACGTATCTGGGATTCAGTTTCCCAGCCTTATTGAATCGGATACACCTTTCATGGGTGACACTTTCACATATGACTTCTCTCCGACTTCGAATTCCACGGGCCTTCTTTTAAGGTCAGCCCAGCTTTTCTGTCGATCTTGTGCAGCTTTTAATCTCTCCTTGATCACGGCAACTTTATCTACTGTTTCTTGGATCATTTCAGGTCCAACAATGGCTTTTTCCCCTACCTCATTCCAATACAGTGGTGATCGACACTTTTGTCCATACAGAGCTTCGTATGGTGTCATTCCAATGCTGCTGTGGTAACTATTATTGTACGCGAACTCGATTAAGGGCAGATGTTCGCTCCAATTACCACTGAAGTCTAGAGCACATGCTCTCAGCATATCTTCTAGAGTTTGAATTGTCCTCTCTGTTTGGCCATCGGTCTGAGGATGATAGGCCGTGCTAAGAGTAATTTTGGTTCCCATAGCTTGTTGAAAGCTCTTCCAAAAGCGGGATGTAAACCTCGGATCTCTGTCTGACAGTATGCTAGCTGGAACTCCATGCAATCGTACGATCTCATTCATGTGCAATGTGGCTAGCTTGTCCAAATTATAATTCATGCGGACAGGTAAGGAATGTGCAGATTTTGTGAGTCTATCTACGATTACCCATATTCCGTCATGACTTTGTCTCGACTTTGGCAAACCAACTACAAAATCCATGGAAATATGTTCCCATTTCCATTCCGGGATTTCTAATGGTTGAAGAAGTCCACCAGGTCTTTGGTGCTCTGCCTTGACTTGCTGGCACACGTGACACTTAGAAACAAATATTGCCACGTCTTTCTTCATTCCACTCCACCAAAAATTTTCCTTCAAATCTCTGTACATCTTGGTACTGCCAGGATGGACTGAAAATTTCGACTTATGTGCCTCAGACATTACTTCTTGTTGAAGGTTATCGATGTCTGGTACGCACAATCGACCTTTCATCCACAAGATTCCTTTGTTATCCGTCTCGAAATCTGGTGATTTCCCTTCTTTAACTTTCTCTTTTAGTTTCACCAAAGCGGAATCTCTATCTTGACTCATCTTGATTGTCTCTCGAAGACATGGTTGTGCTGAAAGTGATGTCAGGATTACCTTACTCATATTCTTTCGACTTAAAGCATCTCTACTTTGTTGGCTTTGCCTGGATGGTAGCTTATTGTCAAGTCGTAATCCTTCATGAGTTCGATCCATCGTCTTTGTCTCATATTTAGTTCTTTTTGTGTGAACAAATATTTGAGACTTTGGTGATCGGTGAAAATCTCACACTTGGCTCCATAAAGATAATGTCTCCAAATCTTTAGTGCGAATACCACTGCGGCTAGTTCGAGATTATGTGTTGGGTAATTCTGTTCATACGGCTTCAACTGTCTGGACGCTTATGCAATTACCCTTCCCTCTTGCATGAGTACACATCCTAAACCTCCTTTAGATGCATCACTGTAGATGGTGAAGTCTTTGCCTTCAGTTGGCAATACTAATACTGGCGTGGATGTAAGCTTCTTCTTCAAAGTCTCGAAGCTTCTCTCACAATCTTCACTCCATAGAAACCTAGAGTTCTTCTGTGTGAGCTTGGTGAGAGGTATGGCTATTGAGGAAAATCCTTCAACAAATTTTCGGTAATAGCCTGCTAGTCCCAAGAAGCTTCGTACCTCTGTCACATTCTTTGGTGTAGGCCAATCCGAGATTGCCTCCACTTTCTTAGGGTCCACAGATACTCCTGCTGCTGATATTATGTGTCCCAAGAATGCGACGCTCTCTAGCCAGAATTCGCATTTCTTGAACTTGGCGTATAGTTCATTTTCTCTCAACTTCTGTAGGGTGAGACGAAGATGTTCTTTGTGGTGTAAGAATATGATTTATTATTATTAATTATTAGTATTAGTATTATATTTATTAGGTATTATGAAGTGCAAAACATTGAAAAACATGAGTGCAAAACATTGAAAATCAAATGTGCCAAAATTGACTAAAATAAATAAAATATATTAAAGTATGCATCAAATTGTGGAAATTATTTTCAAATCTTGCCTATAAATAGATGTATTGAGTTTGAGGGAAATCACACCAAAAACCTCTCCATCTAGAGCAAGCTTGAAGTTTGAAACCATCAACCTTTCTTGAAGTGAAATTTAGGAGCAATAATTCTGTTATACTTCTGGCAATTCGTTCCATCACTCCCGACCTCAGAATCGAATCCGATCTTCACCGTTCATAATACACTTTCAGATGTTCTAAACATCATATCCAAATTTCAGCCTCATCCAACATTTCAATTTCTGGGAAACGTATCTGCAAGAATACTGCTCGGAATTCAAGCGAATTTAGCAATCTTACGGATTTTCGGTCGTTAACTTCCAGCTTGTTTCTTCCATAATTTAGGAGCACCTTTCTGTAAGTGGGCTTATGTTTTAAAGTATTTAAGTATGTTTTCGAAAATTCGATCGACATGATATATTCCTTCGATTTGAAATATGAATATTTTGTTTCGATAAATTGAAATAACAGTGCAATACGAATAATATATGATATGTCTATATGCATATGCTAAGTTATGTTTGCTCATTGTTAATATCATGTCTTGATTTTGTTATGAATAATTATTATGACATGAAATTCATTTAATATTTACATAAATATATATAAGTTATGTCGTATCTATCATTTTGTCTATTTATTGTTCCGACGTTTGTTGAGACACGAAAAATTTCGAATTGTTAAAGATCTATATATGTATATCCTTGTGTTATTGTGATCGATCGGCCCCCACTTGCTGAGTATTTCACAAAATACTCACCCTTACACCTCTCACTCCCAGATAAGAATGAAAAACAAGTTGAAGAAGAAGAGCAAATGCATTTCTGGGGATGGTAACAAAGTTTCAGTTGATCAAGACATAATTTGGAATTTGGCTATCTTTTATTTTTACGTTGTTCGCTTCCGCACTCGTTTTGTTAAGTTGATTATGTTGTAAAGACAATTTATGTTTTATGAAAAAGACTGGTTGTTTTGTACACTGTACTACGAGGCTTGTTGATTTACGATTGAATAATTGTAAAACAATGCCGGATGTCAACTCACCCTGGTATCGGGACGTGACATTTAAGTGGTATCAGAGCCATCCAGGTTCATAATCCGGCTGGGAAATTGCCATAGGAAATTTGACAAAGTCAGTTTTTGGCAAGACCCTAGCGACTTCCTACCAATGAACAATATTCACTATTCTTATCGTGACATCTGAAAATCACAAAATTCTATTGTTGAAGCATCCAAAAATCACGTTTTGCCCTTTTTGGTAATAATCGTGAATATCATAACTCCTTGTTCTAAGCCTTTCCATTTGTTTTATTTTAGGAAATGGCTCCCCGTACTCGCGCTGAAATACCCAAACGTATGCGTGAACTCGCCCTTAGCGACCACGAAATTGCAACGGCGCATCTTAGAGCGCAACTTTACGAGGAACAACAAAAATATCATGATCAATTGTTAGCCAAAGATTTGGAATATGAAAACTTGAAGAAGGAAAAACAAGAACTAGAAGATATCAAAGATCATCTTCAGGCTGACGTGCAAATGTTTGCTTATTATCTTAACTCAGAAGAAAAACAACACGAAATGACCAAGAACAAACTAGAGGCTTCCCAAACAATCGCCCTTGAAATGGATGGATTACGCCAACGAATGTTAGAGGAATCCCAAGCACTACAGTCTCAGATTCAACAAATGTTGCTAATGGAAAAACAACGCCGTCAGCAAGATGAGGCAACCATTCAAGAACTGCAGAATTCAGTGCAGAATTTGACTATGCAAAATGAACAATTGCGGAATCATGTTCATCATCTTGAGGATGCCATCATTATGGCATTGGAGCCGGAAGTAGAACCGGTAGAAGAACAGATAGAAGATGAAGTACTAGGAGATAGCGAGATTTTAGATGATTGAGTATTTAGTGTCGTGAATAGTTGTAATAAGGATTGATAATCCATTTCCTTTCTTTTACTTCTTATCATTGCACTTCTGAAAACTTTGATTTGTATTGCTTTTCCTTTTCATTTGAATCAATAAAAAGTTTATTTGATCTATTCCTTGATTGATTTCATATTTGAGATAATCTTCAATATTTTTGTACATAATTATTCAAACCTCTTAGAAATTCTCATGCGTGTAGGAAATGGCAGAGAGACCCCATCGTAGCAACCGCAACCCGCGATATACCAATCGCAACAATGATTGCAACAACAATAACAGCGAAGATACACCACCACCAGCAAGAGTTGGCCTTAGCAGAGAAGATTTAATGGCCATAGCAACCATTGTGGCAACAACCCTCCAAGGAATGAGCCATTTAAATACCAACACTAATCAGCCACCACCACCTCCACCACCAAATGGAATCAAACACCATTATGAATCTCTTCGAAGGAATCGAGTCCCAACTTTTGACGGCAACCCTGACCCAGAAGTTGGTCAAGGCTGGCTCAAGAATATTGAGACACAACTCCAATTGCTTGAAGTGCCAAATGAACTAAAAGTGACTGTGGTGACACCATTCCTAGAAGAAAAGGCGGCCAAATGGTGGGAGACAATCTCAGTAAATATGACAGAAGTCGGACCAATCACATGGCAAAGATTTCGAGAAGCATTCTTGAAACAATACTATCCAGCAGAGTTGAGATTAAAATTGTTGAGTGAATTTGAGAATTTTACTCAAACCCCGGATATGTCTGTTGTGGAGTACACTTCTAAATTCAACTCCCTTGGAACCTATGCTCCTGCCATCATGGCAGATGATATCCTGAAGATGCATCGTTTCAAACGTGGTCTGAACAGCCGTATCCAATCAGCTCTGGCAGTTTACCAACCCACATGTTTTGATGATTTAATGGGAGCAGCCATTAGAGCTGAGACTGATATCAAGCGTCGAGAAGATGAAAATAAAAATAAACGACCTCTCACGGGACAATCTTTTCAAGGTAAACAACCAGTTAAAAGGTCAAACCAATCGAGTGGACCATTCAAGGGAACTCCTTCCAATTCAACCACGACATTCTCAAGCATAAAACCGTGTCCATTATGCAACTACCGACACATTGGAGAATGTCGAAGGAACACTGGTGCTTGTTTCAATTGTGGGAAGATGGGACACCGAATTGCTAATTGTCCTGAACCATTAAAGAAAATGACATGGTCAGACACTAATGCTACCCCCAACAAACCAAAAGAGAATAAAACCAATGCTCGTGTGTTTGCCATAACTCAAGAAGAGGCAGATGATGCAAACGATGTCGTGGCATGTACCATTGTAATCAATAAAATTTCAGCTTATGTGTTGTTTGACTGTGGTGCCACTCATTCATTTATTTCTAAGAGATTCACTAAGAAGTTAGGGCTTATACCAGAGATACTTGTTGAACCTTTTAGAATTGCTACTCCCACCAGTAAAACAATTGAAACACATAAGATACATCGGAACTGCATAGTATATATCAATGAACACACATTCAACGCTGAATTGATTCAAGTCAACATGGTGGAGTTCGACGTTATTCTGGGAATGGATTGGTTATCCAAGAGTCATGCAATAGTAGATTGTCGGCGTAAGATTATCAAACTCCGAACTCCAAGCCAAAAAGAAATCACATACCATGGCAAGGCTAAGAAACGTAAATCCCTCCTTTCTGCATCTCAAACCTGGAAAGCCATGAAGTCTGGAGAAATAGTCTACCTAGCAATGGTAAATGAAGTAAAAGAAGGAGTCGAGCTCAAGATAAAAGATATTTCAGTGGTACAAGAATTTTCGAATGTCTTTCCCAAAGAGTTACCTGGAATGGTTCCAGACCGTGAGATAGAATTCGAGATTAACTTGGTACCAGGTGCTACACCAATATCAAAGGCACCCTATCGAATGGCTCCAGCAGAACTCAATGAGCTAAAAGAACAACTCCAAGAGTTGTTAGACAAGAAACAAATCAGACCAAGTGTCTCTCCTTGGGGAGCTCCAGTCTTATTTGTAAAGAAAAAAGATGGAAGTATGAGATTGTGTATCGATTATAGAGAACTCAACAAGATCACAATCAAAAACAGATATCCTCTTCCAAGGATAGATGATCTTTTCGATCAACTCAAAGGAGCCATAGTATTTTCCAAGCTTGATTTGAGGACATGATATCATCAACTGAAGGTCAAACCAGAAGACGTTCCAAAGACAGCTTTCAGAACAAGATATGGTCATTATGAGTTTACGGTAATGCCATTTGGATTGAAAAATGCTCCAGCAGCTTTCATGGATCTCATGAACAGAGTATTCAAGCCATTTCTCGACAAATTTGTGGTGGTATTTATCGATGACATTCTTGTATATTCCCCAAGTGAAGAGGATTACAAAGAACATCTTCACCTGACTCTTCAGATGTTAAGAGAAAAAGAGTTATACGCGAAATTCAAGAAATGTGAATTCTGGCTAAAAAGTGTGACTTTCTTAGGCCATATCATTTCAAAAGAAGGAGTATCTGTGGACCCTAAAAAGGTGGAAGCAATCACTGGCTGGCCGAGACCTAAGACAGTAACTGAAATTCTAAGCTTTCTAGGATTGGCAGGTTACTATCAAAAATTTATTGAAGGTTTTTCTTCAATAGCTACGCCTCTTACAAAACTCACACAAAAGAACTCAAAATTTAACTGGAGTGAGGAGTGTGAAAAGAGCTTCCAAACGCTCAAAGAAAAGCTTGCATCTACACCAGTACTGGTTCTACCCACGGAGGACAAAAGCTTTACCATTTACAGTGACGCATCAAAAGAGGGTTTAGGATGCGTGCTCATGCAAGAAGGAAGAGTTATCGCATATGCATCAAGACAATTGAAGACGTACGAGAAAAATTATCCTACTCACGACCTCGAACTAGCTGCGGTAGTTTTTGCCTTAAAAATTTGGAGGCATTATCTTTATGGCGCCAAATGCGAGATCTTCACAGATCATCAAAGTCTCAAGTATTTGTTCACACAGAAAGAATTGAACATGAGGCAGAGAAGATGGATTGAATTGTTAAAAGATTATGATTTAACAATAAGCTATCATCCGGGCAAGGCAAATAAGGTAGTTGATGCTTTAAGTAGGAAAAACATGGGTAAAGTGATCCTAGCTTCACTTTCTGCACAACCATGCCTTCAAGAAACAATCAAGTTAAGACAGAATCAAGATCCTACTCTGACAAAACTTAAAGAACAAGTCAAAGAAAAGAAGTCACAAGATCTTCATATAGACGAGAAGGGAGTTCTCTGGATGAAAGGACGATTGTGTGTACCAAACATCGAGAATCTTCGACAGGAAGTAATGTCTGAAGCACATAAATCAAAATTTTCGGTCCACCCCGACAGTACAAAAATGTACAGAGATTTAAAGAAAAATTTCTGGTGGAGCGGAATGAAGAAGGATGTAGCAGAATACATCTCTAGATGCCAGGTCTGTCAAAAAGTTAAAGCTGAACATCAACGGCCTGGAGTACTTCTTCAACCCTTGGAAATTCCAGAATGGAAATGGGAACATATTTCCATGGATTTTGTAGTAGGTTTACCCAAGTCTAGGCAAAGTCATAATGGAATATGGGTAATCGTAGATAGACTCACAAAATCTGCACATTTTCTACCTGTCCGCATGAATTATAATCTGGAAAAATTGGCTACCATATACATGGACAATATTGTGCGAATACATGGAGTTCCGGCAAGCAATCTGTCTGATAGAGATCCATGATTTGTATCTCGGTTCTGGAAAAGTTTTCAACAAGCTATGGGGACTAAGGTTACTCTCAGTACATCTTATTACCCTCAAACTGATGGCCAAACAGAGAGAACAATACAAACCCTTGAAGATATGCTACGAGCATGTGCTTTAGAATTCAGTGGTAATTGAAGTGAACATCTACCTTTAATTGAGTTCGCTTACAATAACAGTTATCATAATAGTATTGGAATGGCTCCATACGAAGCTCTGTATGGCCGAAAATGTCGATCACCTCTATACTGGGATGAGGTAGGAGAGAAATCCATAACTGGACCTGAACTTGTCCAAGAAACCGTGGACAAAGTAACAATTATTAAAGAAAGACTCAAAATTGCTCAAGATCGACAGAAAAGTTGGGCTGATCTAAAGAGGAGACCAGTGGAGTTCACCGTTGGAGAAAAAGCTTACGTAAAAGTTTCTCCCATGAAAGGAGTTGTTCGATTCAATAAAGCTGGGAAATTACATCCTCGATACATAGGACCTTTTGAAATTTTAGAAAGAATCGGAACATTGGCATACAGACTAGCATTGCCACCAGATATGTCAAGAATTCATAATATATTTCATGTTTCACAATTGAGGAAATACATCCCAGATCCAAGTCATGTTCTTGAAACTGGACCGCTCCTGATGGAAAATAATCTGAATGAAAAACTAAGATATGAAGAAGTTCCAATTCGAATTTTGGACACCAAAGAACAAGTATTAAGGCGACGCAACATTTCCTATGTTAAGATACAGTGGTCTAATCAAACCGAAAGAGAAGCTACTTGGGAACTAAAAGAGAAGATGTTCGAGCAATATCCCTATATGTTTGAATATCTAGAAAACTCAAGTTTCAGGGACGAAACTTCCAATAAGAAGGGAGGAATGTAAGAATATGATTTATTATTATTAATTATTAGTATTAGTATTATATTTATTAGGTATTATGAAGTGCAAAACATTGAAAAACATGAAGTGCAAAACATTGAAAAACATGAGTGCAAAACATTGAAAATCAAATGTGCCAAAATTGACTAAAATAAATAAAATATATTAAAGTATGCATCAAATTGTGGAAATTATTTTCAAATCTTGCCTATAAATAGATGTATTGAGTTTGAGGGAAATCACACCAAAAACCTCTCCATCTAGAGCAAGCTTGAAGTTTGAAACCATCAACTTTTCTTGAAGTGAAATTTAGGAGCAATAATTCTGTTATACTTCTGGAAATTCGTTCCATCAATCCCGACCTCAGAATCCGATATTCACCGTTCATAATACACTTTCAGATGTTCTAAACATCATATCCAAATTTCAGCCTCATCCAACGGTTCAATTTTTGGGAAACGTATCTGCAAGAATACTGCTCGGAATTCAAGCGAATTTAGCAATCTTACGGATTTTCGGACGTTAACTTCCAGCTTGTTTCTTCCATAATTTAGGAGCACCTTTCTGTAAGTGGGCTTATGTTTTAAAGTATTTAAGAATGTTTTCGAAAATTCGATCGACATGATATATTCCTTCGATTTGATATATGAATATTTTGTTTCGATAAATTGTTAAGCATGTTTAAATCAATTTCAAGTGCATGTTCTTTTCGTTTCAAAATTATGTTGTCTTCGTTTCATGTTATATTCTAATATATGTTCTTAAACACCAATTTGGTGTATTCTAAGAATTATGTTTAAAAGCACTGTTATGATTCAAGTTAGAAATGGTAAAAAGGAAACTTTTCCTAAAACATGATAAGATATGACAAGTTTATGGCCCTGATGCGGTGGGTAATAATAACCGATATATGGCCTCACCCCTTAGAGGAATTACATATAGGGGACTGATCAGTAGCACCATGGATAATAAGATGAAATAACAGTGCAATACGAATAATATATGATATGTCTATATGCATATGCTAAGTTATGTTTGCTCATTGTTAATATCATGTCTTGATTTTGTTATGAATAATTATTATGACATGAAATTCATTTAATATTTACATAAATATATATAAGTTATGTCGTATCTATCATTTTGTCTATTTATTGTTCCGACGTTTGTTGAGACACGGAAAATTTCGAATTGTTAAAGATCTATATATGTATATCCTTGTGTTATTGTGATCAATCGGCCCCCACTTGCTGAGTATTTCACAAAATACTCACCCTTACACCTCTCACTCCCAGATAAGAATGAAAAACAAGTTGAAGAAGAAGAGCAAATGCATTTCTAGGGATGGTAACAAAGTTTCAGTTGATCAAGACATAATTTGGAATTTGGCTATCTTTTATTTTTACGTTGTTCGCTTCCGCACTCGTTTTGTTAAGTTGAATATGTTGTAAAGACAATTTATGTTTTATGAAAAAGACTGGTTGGGTTGTACACTGTACTACGAGGCTTGTTGATTTACGATTGAATAATTATAAAACAACGCCGGATGTCAACTCACCCTGGTATCGGGACATGAGATGTGGTGTTCTTCACTTGACGAATATACTAGAATATCGTCGATGAATACCACAACAAACTTGTCTAAAAATGGTTTAAACACTCTGTTCATGAGATCCAAGAATACTGCCGGAGCGTTTGTTAATCCGAACGGCATCACTGTGAACTCATAGTGTCCGTACCTTGTCCTGAAGGCTGTCTTTGAGATATCGTCTGATTTGACCTTCAATTGGTGGTAGCCTGACCCTAAATCGAGCTTGGAAAAGACTGAAGCTCCTTTGAGTTGGTCAAACAAGTCATCTATCCTTGGAAGCGGATACTTGTTTTTGATTGTGATCTTGTTCAGCTCTCTGTAATCGATACACATCCTCATACTTCCGTCCTTCTTCTTTACAAATAAGACAGGAGCTCCCCACGGAGATGCGCTTGGTCGGATTTGCTTTTTGTCCAAAAACTCTTGAAGTTGCTCTTTGATTTCTTTCAACTCTGCTGGAGCCATTCGGTATGGTGCTTTTGAGATTGGTGCAGCATTGGGCACTAAATTAATCTCAAATTCCACCTCGCAGTCGGGAAGTTCGCCAGGGAGTTCTTCAGGAAAGACATCCGGGAATTCTTGTACTACCGGAATCTCTTCTAGCGTAAGTGCAGTTCCTTTTCTTTACCTCTCTTAACATAGCTAGGTAAACTTCTTCTCCACCTTTCATGGCTTTCCAAGTTTGAGAAGCAGAAAGAAGAGTCTTTTGTTCTTTGGTCTTGCCACGAAATAATAGTTTCTCTTGGTGTGGAGTTTGGATGGTTACCGTCTTTCCATGACAATCTACTAAGGCACGATTTTTGGCTAACCAATCCATTCCAAGAATTACGTCGAATTCCACCATGTTTAGTTGAATCAGGTTTGGCTTGAAATTCTGATCTTCTATGAGGACACCAATATTCCGATATAGAGTGCGAGTTTCTAAAATTTGATTTGCAGGGGTTGCTACTCTATATGGTTCTTCTAAGTTATGAGGCTTAGCTCCTAGCTTCTTGGCAAATCTCTTAGACATGAATGAATGCGTAGCACCACAATCAAATAACACATAAGCAGGTATATTATGGATTAGAATGGTACCGGCTACGACATCATTTGAGTTGTCCGCCTCTTCTTGAGTGATAGCATAGACTCGAGCATTGGGCTTGTTCTTCTTAGGCTTGTTTGGAGTTGTTCCACCTGCTAGACCATTCCTTGGATCTGGAATAGGACATTGAGCAATGCGATGGTCCATCTTCCCACAACGAAAACAAGCTCCAGAATTCCTACGACATTCACCAGTGTGTGTGAATCCGCAAGTTTGGCACTTGACTCCTTCTTTGTTTGATTGAGAAGAAGTGGTTCCTTTGGATGGAGCACTAAATTGGTTGCTTAAAAACCTAGGCCTCTTGAATTGCTGGCCCGATTGGTACTGGCTTGGTTGAGGACGTTTGAGTTTGTTCTTGCCTTCACGCCTCTTAATATCATTTTCAGCCCTGATGGCGGCTCCCATCAATTCATCAAAACTACTGGGCTCGATAACGGCAAGGGCAGATTGAATACGGCTGTTCAATCCCTTCTTGAAGCGATGCATCTTCAAGGCTTCGTCTCCCATGATGGTTGGGGAGTAAGTTCCCAACGAGTGAAACTTAGATGAATACTCCACCACAGTCATGTTTGGTTCTTGAACCAAGCTTTCAAATTCTGACAGCTTTTGCACTCGAACTGCTGTCGGAAAGTACTGCCTCAGGAATGCCTCTCGGAACCTTTGCCAAGTGATAGGTCCCGCCTCTATCATAGCTGGTGAGACTCCTTCCCACCATTTGGCAGCTTTATCCACAAGAAATGGTGTAATCACATCTACCTTGATCGCTTGTGGAACCTCCAGGAGTCGAAGGTGATTCTCGACCTCCTTCATCCAATTTTGTCCGACCTCAGGATCGGAGCTTCCATCAAAATTTGGAACTCTTGCTCTTCGTAGAGCCTCATAGTGCTGCTTCGTTCCATTCTGAGCTGGAGGTGGTGGTGGTGGCTGATTAGCATTTGGGTTGACAAACCCTTGCAGCGTAGTTGCCACAATCGTTGTTATGGCCATCAAATCGGCCTGACTGAGTCCAACCGCTGGTGGTGGTTGTTGCTGCTGCAACGGTTGTGCATCCTCATCGTTTTGGTTGTTGTTACGGTTGTTGTAACGAGGGTTGCGGTTGTTTCTCACTGGTCTTCCGTCCATATCCTACAATTATGAAAATTCTAAGGTTTTGGCAGAATATGAACTAAACGAAAGAAACACAATGTTTAAGTAATTGCTCGAGAATTAAATATGAAATCAATTGATAGAAAGAAATTTTATTGATTTCCCAAGAAAGTGCAATTACAACTGAACTTCGAAAATGAAAACAGAGATGCAAATAGAACAAGTGCTATTTCAAAGAAAACAACTACTGATAGGCTAATCTACTACTTCTCCTAATCCCAAATCCATAGGATCCTCTTCAACTTCTTCTTCTTCTTCTGGATCCTCCTCAGGTTCTTCTTCATGGTTGGCTATTATTGCTTGTAGATGTTCAATATGACCATGCAGAACTACATTCTGTTCTCTAAGAACTTCAACAGTACTCTGCAACTCATGAATTTGAGCATCAGTCTGCTCACTATACTGATTGTGCTGGTGCACGAGTTGATGATTCTGATCCTTAAGAATTTGGATCTTGTCAACTAGTGTGTCACGTAGCTCGATGAATTCTGCCACCGTCTCTTGGGATATTTCAAACTCCTCTTGAGTCTTTCTATTCCTCTCTTCTGCTTCATGCAGATAGTGAGCATAACGTTGAACATCACCCTCTAAGTGTTCTGCTCGACGCTCCAATTCATCTTTGTCCAACTCGAGGCAGTAGTTGTGCTCCTTGAGTTTCTCTAGCTTTCTTTCTAAGCTCCTAATGTAGCTACTCTGGTCAGCCATATCCTACATCCAAATCATGAAAGTGAAGGTTCAGAAACGATATCAAGAATACAAGTCAAACTATAGACTAATACTGGATTGAACAGAGTCAGTATTGCCTATACATTTAACAGAAGAAATAGCTCAAAAAATTTTGGTCTCAGAATTTCGTGAAAAATTTACTAAAAATCCTTCACATCAAGAACATGAATGGTACCAAGTTTGGTGAAAAAATACTAAGCCGTTTGAAAATGAAAATTCCTCAAAATTTCAAAATTTTGGAGAATTTTACGGAAATGATGATATCACTATCTAAACGATGGATTTTGGGGTTCGTCGGCGGTGCTAAGTCGTTCTAGGTTAGGTTCTCCTCGTCGAGAGCTTTCCAACGCCTACTTTTAATAGTAAAAATTCCTCCTGGATCAAAAGTTATGGCCGTTTGAAGTTTGCGCGAAAAACACCTCAACTTTAATGCAATTTGCAAGGTCTACTGCATGCTCCTGCTGGAATTCCCTATCTACTGCAACTCTGATGCTACTGCAATCAGTCTGCTGCTTTTCCAGCATTGTCTGTTGCTTTCCAGCACTATTAGAACCAGTCTGCTACATTTCAGGTCTACTGACCCAGTCTTCTGCATTCAGATCTACTGGTTTCCTTCTGCTGGTTCTGGTCCCAGACTACTGGTTTTGATGCTACCGTTTTTTTTTTCAGTCATCTACTGGTTTCTGTCTACTGATTTTCCTAACTGTACGTAGTAGTCTATCATATCAGTAGTCAATTACAGTAGCTTATTTCAACTTATTCTCAGAAGTCTATAAGAACTCATTATTTCTAGTTCCTCCTCCCAGATTATGAAACCCGGTTAGCTCTGAGACCACTTCAATGTCACGCCTCGAGCCGGGTTTTAGTTGACACCGGCGTTGCTCTCAAATATTCATTCGAAAACAACAAGTCTCAGAAGTACAGAATTTCAGAAACCAGTCTTTTATTCATAATAATCATTGTCTGTTACAACTCAATGACAAATGTTTTATAGCGGAAATATAAAACCATAAAATTACAATGTCTGAACAGATGCAGCGGAATATAAAACATAAATCAGAACTAAGAACAACGATCTTCATCACCAGCCCCAAAACTGACGTTGCTCCTCTTCTTCTATCAACTCTTCCTCGTTCTTATCTAAGATGGGTTTGGTGGGTGAGTGATATGATTGTCACTCAGTAAGCAGGGACGTGAATAACTCCCAGTTTTCGAAATCGTTTTCAACAGAAACAGTAATACAATATTATACAGAAAACTCGTATTTTCGTAACAGAAATCAGAATTCAGAATTTACAGGCTTCATAACAGAAATCAGAATTAGTAAGCACTGAGCACGTTAGTGAATTTCATGGCTAAACTGATATCAGTCTCCTATATGTTCTCTCCTCTAAGGGGTGAGGCCAGAATCAGAATCAGAATCAGAATTCAGAAATGTTCAGAATATATATTCCTACCATTAGTTCACTAGGGAGTTTCAGTGCTTCGAAACAGATATCATAAGTCAAACATACAGAAACTATGCTTTAAAACAGATATTACAGACTGATTTCAAGATATTTATACATAAGCACACTTACCGTAATTTGCTAAAAGTGTTTCGGTTGAAGTCTGAAATCTGCTTGTTCTTTCTACTGGTTTCTGTTGCTCGAAAAATCAGCACTCACTTAGCTCAAAAATTCAAGTGATAATCTCAAGATTTGTGTAACCCATTTCAGAGATTTGAGAGTGTTATATATAGGCAAAATTCTAACTGTTAGCCTCCCAATTAATGGTCATAATCTGCCATTAACAATCTTTATTCCGTGTTAAATGCTTCAGTTACAAGTCATGGCTGAATTGGTAACTGTCTGCTGGAGTTTCGTGCTGCTGCTGCTGGATTCTAATCTGCTGGAAAAGTACCAGCTTCTGAAATATTAGCTTATGCTGGAATTTTTAGCTTCTGCTGCAATTTGCTAGCTGCTGCTACTGCTGGAATTTCAGGTTCTCAAATCAAGCATCACATTTCGATTTCTATACCAAACGAAGGATATAATTGCACTCCAATAATCCATCTCTTAATAATTGTACTCCTTCCACTAGTAGAATTTCCTTGATTTACTTCGCATATTCAACGAAGTCGTAACAGGTCATTTCCTTCAAACAAGGTAAATCACATTTTTCTGAAGTTGGAACTTCAAAATGCAGCGTGCTTGGAACATGAATATACACTAACATATTGGTTGTTTCCAGATACAATAAACACACACTTTTCCCAAAGCAAAAAAACAAGGAGAAGAGAAAAATCAAACTAATCCACATAATTGCTCAGTGATGCACATACCGAAGGCTGCCCATAAGCAGCCACCATTCCTCCATAATACGGATAATAAGGGCTCCTGCATAAGATATAGTTAATACAACAAATAATTGGAGAGGTAATGACTATATTTTAAACAAGTAAATCGTATAGAGATGAAGGCAAGTTTCATCAACTATAAATGAAAATCACGGACACAGCCCAACAACAAGTTCATTAAAAACGAATATTAATGGGAGGCGGAAAAAAAATATAATAGCGAACTGAAATCTAAACAACAATACCACAAGAACTTCAATTGGTCTCAGCAACAGTACATAGACTAGTTATAGAGCTCGTTTGGTATAAGAAGCTACAATTAAAAAAGTGATTTTTTTAAAAAAAAGTGTTTTTTTTAATTTTTAACTTGTTTAGGTGTGCTTCTAGTGCTTAAAAAAGCACTTATTTAAGTTGAAATTAGAGTTTTTTTAAAAACCCTATTTTAGAGCTTTTTATATATTCATCCAAACACAATATTAACGCAACTTTTACTTAAAAAAGCACTTTTAAAAGCCAACTTAAAAAAGTACTTTTTTAATCAAAAAACTTTTGATACCAAACAGGCTCATAGTCTAAGGAAAAAAAGGCTTAAATTGTATCTTTTGGTCGAGAAAAATAATCCAGCTGCTTCTATAACTGAACTCCAAACTTTCTAGCAGTGACAGTAGATGAAACACCAACACTTCAGTGTCAAAATACCTTGAAAACCATTCAAAGATGACCTTATTAGTTCATAATTTTGTCAAGGTCTATATTTTTGTTGTCAAGTCCCATCTGTAAAAAACAGCTAATTTTCAAATGCATTCACAAAAAATGAGGTGTTGGCATACCAAAAACCACAGATATATCATATGCCAATCTTGCGTCTCAAGAGGTAGGAAAAACAAATTACTGTGTTAATTTTAACATAAAACAAAACTCTTAACCTCAAATCCCCATAGAAATGCCATGGGAACTCCTAAACCAGCTGATAAATAGATTTGAAACATGTGACCCCTCCAAATCTCTTTTATAAGGCAAGATGACTGTTGGACCCTGTAATGCCCGAGATTTTTATTTTGGTAATCCGTAATTATTGATTTATGATTTGATATGATTATGAAGGATCGCTCCGAGACTCGATTTGAGGTTGCTTGTGAGATTTGATGTGCGAGGACAGTACCTCTCGCGCACATGCGCGAAATGGGCAGAAAACTTCGTGCATATGCGCGATGTGAGTGCGCGCATATGCGCGAGTCATATGGGAAGCCAAGTGCAATTCCAGAGAACCTCACGCATATGCGCGGAAGGAGGGCGCGCATATGCGCGAGCTGCCGAGAAGAGATGTGCGGAGACCAGTAAGTCTCGCGCATATGCGTCGATTGAGGTCGGGCATATGCGCGAGACGTGCTGCACAAACCTGAAGCCACCTAGCCTTCACATGCATCATATATAATATATATATCAAAGAACGAAATTTGGCCTTCAGAATTCAGAAACAAGAATGAGGGCTTCAGAGAATCTTCAAGGTTTCATAGCTCAGATTTGAGATTTCATAAAATTCGTCTGTCCGAATTTAAATCCGACTTCAGTACTGTTATCCTCTCGATACAGTCTTCATACAGACGTAAGTTTTCGTATGTTTTGATATGATTTGAAATTATGTTATTGCCAGAATCAGATATGATTCATATATGATGTTCTTGATATGTTAGACATCGTATAATTGAAACCGGATATATGATGTTCTTGATATGTTAGACATCGTATAATCGAAACCGGATTGAAGAACAGATACCATATGGAATTTTTATGATTTTTAGAATGGAACTGATTGAGAGTTGATTTCAGATTGGTATTGTTATAGATTATGAGTTGAGATTGATATCGGTTGATATTTCTATTGCTCGGTATATTGAGTTTGTGCCATTATGCCGTTGAAACAGAATTTGATTGAGTTCTGATTATATCCAATATTGATTTGAGATATTATATTGATATTGTGCCTATTGGGAATGTCCTTCCAGATTGATATATCGAAGGATTCGAAGACAGATCAGAACCGAACCTCAACGAAAGAAAGGTATAAATCAATGTTAACCGGGAGATCGACTTGAGTCATATTGGACTCGAGTTTCTCAAAAACCACATATTTTAATTATTGCATTGATGTTTGTAATTTCTGATATTGATATGCTTAGTCTATTGAGTTATAGCAAAGTGTGTACTGAGTCATAGGCGGAGATGCCTAGTCATTGGCGGACATGCCAAGTCTTTGGCGGATATGTCAAGACACTGGATGTGTGATTTATATTGACGTTTGCTTAGGAGCAGATCGGCTTCTATCGCTGAGATTCGATATATGAGACCATGTCCAGGAACCGGGATCTTTAGATTAGATATGAGTCGAGTCTGAGATGATGAGTCACGAGTTATTTACAGTTTTATATCAATTCATGTTTTCGGACTTGAAACATGTTATTGATGACTGCTTATACTTTTATATATGTTTTATATGATTGCATTTATTCATTGATTATACTGGGATTATATTCTCACCGGAGTTATCCGGTTGTTGTCTTGTTTGTATATGTGCATGACAACAGGTAGGATAGGATCAGGGTCAAGAAGAGGATGAGAGAGGAAAGTTAGCGTGGAGATCCGGACTTAGAAATAGATCTGTTTCATCACCTGACATGTAGTGAATGAACATGAGTTGTTATGATTTACTTTTGTACAGGACTTGTACTTAGATCTGGATATTGATCTTGTAAATGAAATAAGATTTATTTCATATATTGCGTACTCTTGTATTTTTTTTAAAAAATAAAATTTAGACCCTGTTTATTTAAATTGATCTAATCATTCCCAAAGATGATTAAGAAATGAATTAGCGTTCGGGTCCCCACAGCAGGTGGTATCAGAGCAGTATGTTCTAGAACTGTTGGTTCTTGAGACTGAGATAGAAGCTAGTGAGCGGGGTAGATTGAGTTTTCCTCCTTGCTTTTGATGCTAGCATGTCTTATACTTTATATAATACATGTTTACTTTATTATCTGATTTGATTTGGTAATATGTATTATTGAGAATGAATCAGAACCGATTCTTGATCAGCAGTAAGATGGTCAGAGGAGGACTGAAACAGGTTTGTTGTATTTGGTTGCTAACTCTTTTGGTAATCAGATTTGCCTCCTCGAAGAGTCCTAGAACAGGGTAGTACTTCTGCTAATCCGTTGGATGTGACAACAACTCCGATGGAAACGATACTGAAGAGGTTTCAGTCGTTCAAACCACCGACTCTAAAGGGTACTGAGACTTCAGTTGACTGTGAGTGTTGGCTAGATGACATTGAG
Organism: Primulina eburnea; assembly: GCF_022965805.1. Lineage (NCBI taxonomy): Eukaryota > Viridiplantae > Streptophyta > Magnoliopsida > Lamiales > Gesneriaceae > Primulina > Primulina eburnea. The sequence continues at coordinate 7,038,531 of NC_133113.1, forward strand.
ATGCTGTTTGATTCCTTGGATTATGCTGATAAGCGCAGATTCTGATTGATTGGACACCAATTGCATGATTTTGCGAAAAATTGGTGGATCACGACGAATAGAGCGTTGGAGCATCGAGGTACGAATATTACCTGGAATGTCTTTGAAACTGAATTTTATCAAATATTCTTTCCAGTGTCGTACCGAAAGGACAAGGGGGCAGAGTTTGCCAATCTGAGACAGGGTCAGTTGAACATTGAAGAGTATGTGGCCAAGTTCTCTACCTTGTTGCGTTTTGATCCGCATGTAGCCGAAAATGATGAAGTTGTTGCTGATCAGTTTATCAATGGCTTGAATCCTGAGATCTTTACATTGGTGAACACAGGGCGACCGAATAACTTTGCTGATGCCCTGAACAGAGCAAAGGAAGCAGAAGCGGGCCTGATGAGGCAGAAAGGAGCAGCGTATGTCGCTCCAGCACCGAGACCACAGCAGACATCTACTACTCAATTCCACCAACTACTTCCCAGATTTGAGAGTGGTAGTAGTAGTGGTGGGAAGAAAGATCAGTTGAAAGCCAGAGGAAGACAGTTCAAGAAGTCTGGCAGCAGTTCTTCTAACTCCAGTGGTTCCCGACAGAGCCAGATTTATACCGAGGCTTATTGCAGAACTTGCGGAGGAAGACATCCGACCAAGCAATGCCAAGGAGTGATTGGTAGTTGCCGTATCTGCAGACAGCAGGGACACTTTGCCAGAGTCTGTCGACAGAGAGGTTTCCAGGGATCCCAGGGAGCAGAGTCATCTGGATCAGTGGCTCGGACATATAGACGATCATCTGCTGTTCATTTTTTCCAGCCGCCACCGACTACTACTCCGTCACAGCAGAGGCCAGAAGGTAGCCAGACAGTTAGCCAGCCTTCTAGACAGCATGATGTGAATCTGGCCGGGCATGGCGTTCAAAGGACGGCTAAGGAAGTTCAAAGAGTCCCTACAAGGATTGATGAGCAAGGAAGTAGGTCTCGTGATGCATGGGAGTGGATGGGAAAAGCCAAAGGAACATTATTCAAGCATTGTTCAAAAGCACCGAGGCTGCACGGACCCGAGAACGGACCTGCACACGGGGTCCGTGCCCAGTACAGTCGAGAAGGCGAATTCCTGAGTCTACACGGACCCTACTCCGGACCTCTACACGGGGTCCGTGTCCTTTGTTTCCCGAGAGTAATTTTGCCGAGTGTACACGGACCTTCACCCGGAGGAATACACGGGGTCCGTGTCCCATACGTATTGGCGCAGATTTCTTACTTAATTTAGAGTTTTTATTATTTTGGTAACTAGATTTGATATCCTTTATAATTAGGGTTTTGTTACCTATATAAAGGCTAGAATACCACAAACAATTTAACTTTTGTTCATTATTTGAGTTTTATAAAAACTTCTTTGAGAATTCTCTCAAACACAAGCTTAAGTTTCGTTATAACTTTTGCGTTGTATCAAATCAAACTTATCAAAAGATTTATCTTTTGTGGCGTTTGTCGATCGATCTTCACGAGGGTTGCCAAGGGCAGGTTCTTTGGAGGTTCTCTTGAGCGCGATTGTTCCTATCGTTAATATTTGTTGCTAAATCGTTCGTGATTTAGAGGTGAATATTACACAATTAATTGTCTCAAAGATCGGGAAAACAACACGGGTCTTAATACTGTAATTGAATAGAGGGTGCGATCTATTACAATCGTGTTTGCTATTTATTCGTATCAAGATTCACGTCATTTGGTATCAGAGCTCAAGGTTTTTGATTCAAGTAAGAGTATCCATTCAATTCTTCGTTGGATTTTCAATACCGATTTTCGTGTAGCGATTTCTACGGATTTTTTGAAAAAAAAAAAAAAAAATCGCGATTTACTGTTTATCGCCGGAAAATACTGTTCATCGTCGACACTATTCATCGCCGACACTATTCATCCGACTGTTACTATTTATCTCCGGAAATACTGTTCAACATCGGAGTTACTGTTCACTTTCGGAATTACTGTTCACGTGAATCGGATCTCGGAATTTACTGTTCATACTCGGATTTACTATTCACGCCGAAATTACTGTTCGTCGCGGCGGAAATACTGTTCAAACCGGAGTTACTGTTCATCGCTGCCGGAATTACTGTTTACCGCCGGAAGTACTATTCACTCGAAAAAAAAAAAAAATTGGGATCGGGTGTTTGTTGGGATTTTAGGGCTTATATTTCAGCGTTAAGTTTGTCCTTGTCGTTTAGTCGCATTCTAGTCAATTTTCAAAGTTGCTTGTTCTTGTGTGGTCTAAGTGAGTCGAATTTCGAGCGTCACTGGATTAATCTCATAAGTTTGATACGTGAAAGCCACGAGACTTAAGCGCTCCCTTGAGAATTCTCACTTGAGTGAAAATATTTGAGTGGAGTGAATTTTCATTGGAGTGATTTGTGAGGTTTTGTGGTGAGGGAAAAAGACGAGTGCGAGTGAATTTTCATTGGAGTGACTAGTGAGAATTTGTGGTGAGGAAACCTTATTCTTTTATTATTTTATACTAACCTTTTCTTGCAGGTACAGTGGTTGACGATCGTCAATTCCAAATAATGTTAGGAGGGTTGGATAGAATGTGGGAGAAGAAGTTTAAGCCTCTACAAAAAAATATAGGAGGTGGGAAGAAGAGGAGATGTATGATATGCATGTTGATGAGAATATGCGAGGAAGTAGATTTGGAGGAAATAGGTTGTTGCCTGTGGATCGTTATGATGATAGGCGATTTGATGAGGATAAGGGATATAGAAGCCGGGAAGGGTATAGACTGAGTGGCACAAAGATGACCATTCCATATTTCAGTGGGGAAGCCGATCCAAAGGCGTACCTTGAGTGGGAAGAGAGAATGGAGTGTGTTTTGCGAGCCGGGATGATTATACTGAAGCAATGAAGGTAAGACGAGCTTGCAGCAAGTTTACCGACTATGCTACGACTTGGTGGGGTAAGTTAGTAGTGCGTAGGAGACAATGTGGGGATGACCCTATAGTTACGTGGGATGAGATGAAAAGGGTGATGAGGAAACAATTTGCTCCAAATCACAATAATAGGAGAGGTGGTAGAAGAGATGAGCATGGCTTGTATGATGATTCATTGACATCCAATTGGAGGACGAGCTTGGAAGAGAAACACTGCGGTAGGCCAAAGAAGGAGTCGAGATGTGAAGCTAGCAAGCATGGGTATCAAGGTACATCTAAAATCTCAAATGTTAGTACTTATGATATTCAATGTATTTGGTGTCTAGAGTTTGGGCATTATATCACCCAATGTCCAAAGGAGGAGATGACTGTAGTAAAATCATCAGTTGAGCTTAAATCTCAAATGGAGGTTGATATTACGGTTGAGTCTCAAGTGGAGGATGAGGTTGCAGTCGAGTGTGGAGTTGAAGTGAGTATTGATGTTGAACCTAAAGTGGAGGTTGAGAGAATTGAGGAGGTTGGTATGCCACTGATTTCTGACTCGAGCATAGAATGTTGTGTTGTGGAAAGTGAGTCCTTAGATGGTGAATTTGCTTCTAATGTGTGTGCTATGGGGGAGAAAGAAGAAGGTAGTAATAATTTGTTGCATGCATGTTATGATTCATCATGTACCTTTATTGATCCATCTATTTCAATTGTAATTACTGATGATCAACTGCAATTTAATTGTGAGAGTGAAAAAGAATTTAAAATGGCCGAAAGAATGAGTGATCAAAAGAGTGAGATGGCCATAGAAAGAAAAGAAAAAGAAAATGCAAAAGAGGCCAATAAAAAAGAAAAGAAAAATGAATTTAAGGCCCAAAAGAGTGAGTATGAGAGTGATTTAATTTTGTATAAATCTCTCCAAGTACCTATGTACAAAGATGAGATTTACATATCTAGTGATGATATAGCCGGTTCAATCCCGAGCAGTATTAATTCTTCTTTGCAGGACTTTGGCGCCCTCATGATGAGGAGAAGAGCAAGTGTTGGTGATTTTGGAAAGCCGTGGGATGATCCATTTAGTGTTGAGAGCAAACACCGTGAGGTAAGCATAGTTGTCAACGCAACAAGCATGAGGTATGATTCTAATCCTTATCTTAGTTCATTGTTGTGTTGTGCTCAAGAATTTGGAGTGAGTGTTGAACGTGTGATGTCTAAATGGCCTAACGGTGCATTCACCTTTGTGCATAGAAGTCATGGATTTGAGAATGTTGGCATATTGAATACATCAAATTTAAATGTTAGTGATTGTGATATTTCAAGAGTTGTCAAAATGATGAGTTTTTGTTATGAAAATGAATTATATGCATTATGTTCAAATCTTTGTGATGTGTTAAATGTTCACATGGGTAGTACATCTAGCATGTTCTATTTGCATGATTCATATTTGTTTGATGATGGCTTTGGAAATAGCATGAATGAATATAAGAATTTTTATGTGCACAATGAATACAATTTTAAGGAGAATAAATTCTTCATTCTATATTCATTGCATGAGTTATGTGCTAGTGATGCATGTAGTTGTGTTTTTATCTTTGATAAAATGCATGATTATATGTGTTGGTTGCATATGAAGAGGTATATTGAGTGGGATTGTGAAACATGCATTGCATATAAGAGAGTGACACTTTGTTTAGATTCTTATATTGTGCATGAACTATGTCTTATTCCTAGTGAACTATGGTCGTACACGTGTATGGATTTCATTCTTGTGTTAACTAGGTCTAAGAAGGGGAGGAACTTGATTTTTGTGATACTTAATGGTATTTTAACATTTGGTGTCATTTATTATGTGGTATATGTTGATGTTGATGAGTTGATGGTGAACGCTGCCATGGAGTTAGGGATCAAGGCGTTGATGGCGCGTGTGAGCGGTGGCATCTACAACCTAGTGCTGAAAGGTAAGCATGTTGATAATTTAATTCTTATTATTACTAACTTGCTTCGTTTTTGTGCAGGGGGGCAAGATTTGAGGACAAATATTTTTGAAGAAGGGGAGTATGATGTGAATCTGACCGGGCATGGCGTTCAAAGGACGGCTAAGGAAGTTCAAAGAGTCCCTACAAGGATTGATGAGCAAGGAAGTAGGTCTCGTGATGCATGGGAGTGCATGGGAAAAGCCAAAGGAACATTATTCAAGCATTGTTCAAAAGCACCGAGGCTGCACGGACCCGAGAACGGACCTGCACACGGGGTCCGTGCCCAGTACAGTCGAGAAGGCGAATTCCCGAGTCTACACGGACCCTACTCCGGACCTCTACACGGGGTCCGTGTCCTTTGTTTCCCGGAGAGTAATTTTGCCGAGTGTACACGGACCTTCACCCGGAGGAATACACGGGGTCCGTGTCCCATACGTATTGGCGCAGATTTCTTACTTAATTTAGAGTTTTTATTATTTTGGTAACTAGATTTGATATCCTTTATAATTAGGGTTTTGTTACCTATATAAAGGCTAGAATACCACAAACAATTTAACTTTTGTTCATTATTTGAGTTTTATAAAAACTTCTTTGAGAATTCTCTCAAACACAAGCTTAAGTTTCGTTATAACTTTTGCGTTGTATCAAATCAAACTTATCAAAAGATTTATCTTTTGTGGCGTTTGTCGATTGATCTTCACGAGGGTTGCCAAGGGCAGGTTCTTTGGAGGTTCTCTTGAGCGCGATTGTTCCTATCGTTAATATTTGTTGCTAAATCGTTCGTGATTTAGAGGTGAATATTACACAATTACTTGTCTCAAAGATCGGGAAAACAACACGGGTCTTAATACTGTAATTGAATAGAGGGTGCGATCTATTACAATCGTGTTTGCTATTTATTCGTATCAAGATTCACGTCACAGCAGGCCAGAGTATTTGCTTTGACAGAGGAGCAGGCTCAGGAAGCACCAGATGATGTTGTTGCAGGTAACTATTCTTTATGTGGTTACCCTGCTTATGTATTGACAGATACGGGTGCTTCCCATACGTTTATTTCTGAACGATTTGCATTGAGTCATGCATTGCCTGTTGAGTATTTATCTGCTGTAGTATCTGTCTCTTCTCCTTTGGGGACATGTTTGATATCAGTGAATTCTGTGAAACATTGTACGCTACAGTATGACAGGCATGAGATTGATTTAGATTGTATTGTACTTGGGTTGTCTTATTTTGATTGTATTATCGGTATTGATATGTTGACCAAGTACAGAGCTATCGTTGACTGTTTCCATAAGATTGTGAGATTCAGACCTGATATGACTGAAGAATGGAAATTTTAAGGTAAGGGTTCTAGATCTAGAATTCCTTTGATATCTGTTTTAACTATGACTCGATTATTACAGAAAGGACCGGAGGGATTCCTTGTCTATCCAGTTGATTTACTGAAATCGAGTCCATCATTGGCGGACTTGCCAGTGGTGTGTGAGTTTGCTGACGTCTTCCCAGATGAGATTCCGGGGTTGCCTCCGATTCGAGAAATAGACTTCAGCACTGAATTGGTACCGGGTACAGTTCCGATTTCTAGAGCTCCGTACAGAATGACACCGATAGAACTGAAAGAGTTGAAAGATTAGTTGGAAGATTTACTGGCCAAGAAATCACGGCCTCAACCTTGCTGGGATCAACTGATATACCATCTCCGGATATGATATGACCCAGAAATACAATCTGTCTCAACCAGAATTCACATTTCGACGGTTTTGCATACAATTTCTCAGCCCTCAAAATTCGCAACACAGTTCTCAAGTGTTCAGTATGCTCAATCATATTCTTCGAATAAATCAAAATATCATCAATGAATATAATCACGAAATCATCGAGATATTTCTGAAAGACACGGTTCATCAATCACATAAACACAGTTGGAGCATTCGTCAAACCAAAAGGCATGACAATAAACTTATGATGTCCATACCTGGTTCTGAACGTTGTCTTCGAGATATCAGAATCTCTGACTCTCAGCTGATGATATCTAGATCTCAGATCGATCTTGGAATAAACTGAAGAACCCTGCAACTGATCAAACAAATCATCAATACGAGGCAAATGGTATTTGTTCTTTACCGTAGCCTTGTTCAGTTTTCGGTAGTCAATGCAGAGTCTTTGAACCGTCTTTCTTCCTCACAAACAGTATTGGAGCACCCCAAGGAGAAACACTCGGTCTGATGTATCCCTTGGCCAGTAAATCTTCCAACTAATCTTTCAACTCTTTCAGTTCTATCGGTGTCATTCTGTACGGAGCTCTAGAAATCGGAACTGTACCCGGTACCAATTCAGTGCTGAAGTCTATTTCTCGAATCGGAGGCAACCCCGGAATCTCATCTGGGAAGACGTCAGCAAACTCACACACCACTGGCAAGTCCGCCAATGATGGACTCGATTTCAGTAAATCAACTGGATAGACAAGGAATCCCTCCGGTCCTTTCTGTAATAATCGAGTCATAGTTAAAACAGATATCAAAGGAATTCTAGATCTAGAACCCTTACCTTAAAATTTCCATTCTTCAGTCATATCAGGTCTGAATCTCACAATCTTATGGAAACAGTCAACGATAGCTCTGTACTTGGTCAACATATCAATACCGATAATACAATCAAAATAAGACAACCCAAGTACAATACAATCTAAATCAATCTCATGCCTGTCATACTGTAGCGTACAATGTTTCACAGAATTCACTGATATCAAACATGTCCCCAAAGGAGAAGAGACAGATACTACAGCAGATAAATACTCAACAGGCAATGCATGACTCAATGCAAATCGTTCAGAAATAAACGTATGGGAAGCACCCGTATCTGTCAATACATAAGCAGGGTAACCACATAAAGAATAGTTACCTGCAACAACATCATCTGGTGCTTCCTGAGCCTGCTCCTCTGTCAAAGCAAATACTCTGGCCTGCTGTGACGTGAATCTTGATACGAATAAATAGCAAACACGATTGTAATAGATCGCACCCTCTATTCAATTACAGTATTAAGACCCGTGTTGTTTTCCCGATCTTTGAGACAAGTAATTGTGTAATATTCACCTCTAAATCACGAACGATTTAGCAACAAATATTAACGATAGGAACAATCGCGCTCAAGAGAACCTCCAAAGAACCTGCCCTTGGCAACCCTCGTGAAGATCAATCGACAAACGCCACAAAAGATAAATCTTTTGATAAGTTTGATTTGATACAACGCAAAAGTTATAACGAAACTTAAGCTTGTGTTTGAGAGAATTCTCAAAGAAGTTTTTATAAAACTCAAATAATGAACAAAAGTTAAATTGTTTGTGGTATTCTAGCCTTTATATAGGTAACAAAACCCTAATTATAAAGGATATCAAATCTAGTTACCAAAATAATAAAAACTCTAAATTAAGTAAGAAATCTGCGCCAATACGTATGGGACACGGACCCCGTGTATTCCTCCGGGTGAAGGTCCGTGTACACTCGGCAAAATTACTCTCCGGGAAACAAAGGACACGGACCCCGTGTAGAGGTCCGGAGTAGGGTCCGTGTAGACTCGGGAATTCGCCTTCTCGACTGTACTGGGCACGGACCCCGTGTGCAGGTCCGTTCTCGGGTCCGTGCAGCCTCGGTGCTTTTGAACAATGCTTGAATAATGTTCCTTTGGCTTTTCCCATGCACTCCCATGCATCACGAGACCTACTTCCTTGCTCATCAATCCTTGTAGGGACTCTTTGAACTTCCTTAGCCGTCCTTTGAACGCCATGCCCGGTCAGATTCACATCATACTCCCCTTCTTCAAAAATATTTGTCCTCAAATCCGCCCGTTAAATTATGAACGGGTTTAGATCGTGATTGAAAAATGTTAAATTATGAACGTGGACCAATCAGCCCGTTAAATTATGAACGGGGATCTCATGTATGTGGCAGTGGATACGTCCCTGTCATCTCAGTACTGTGGTTTAGTCTGATCAGGCGAATTAAACATCCTCTATGTAAAATGATGAAGTTATGTATGTTCATGTATGCAAGCACGTTTAAGAAAAGTATATGTTGATGGCACGTCTAAGTATGAATGTACGTATGTTCAGTTTTATTATGCAAGTTCAAGTTTTCAGTATATATGTCCTATTTTAAAGTTGCATGTGATTTTATTATGTACTACTCGTTACTTCCAGTTTATACGTGTTGAGTCTTTAGACTCACTAGACTTGATCGATGCAGGTGAGGATGTCTATGATGAGACAGGAGGTGGGGACCAAGGAGCAAGCTTGGACTGAGCGGGAGGCTAGACCCGAGGACCGCCCACGTTATTTTAATATTTTTTTGCAAGTTTAAAATACTCTGATTTTATGTTTTGGTGAGGGATGTTTGGAACAAGCATTTTGTTAGCAAACTTTTATTGGTGATGGATGATTTCAAAGATATTTTTATGAACGATGAGTTGACGACCGTATGGATGTTTTTATTTAAGAAAATTTTAAATTTTTCCGCAAATTTTAAGTAGCATAGCGGTGTTCTTGTAAAGGTTTATGCCTACCGCCAGCCGCAAGAAGCTCACGAAGTCACACCTCAGGTCTGTAAGTTTAAAAGTTTTGAATTATGTTATGTAGTAAGCATCAAATCATGTTTTCAGCATGCTTACATGTAAAGTTCAAAGTACGTGCATCTTATGTTTTTGTATTACCTTCATGCATGTTGGGTTTACGTGTTGGGTAATTTATCGGAACAGAATGCCTCCAGACGTGTGAATAACCGGGAAGCCAGGGAGGAGGACAGAGAGCCTCGAGTTGAGGAGAGGGCCAATCCTCCACCACCACCACCTCTAGATATGCAGGCGCAGATGCTTGCGGGTATGACGCAGTTCTTCGCACAGTTTGCGGTGAACCAGGCTGCAGCAGTAGGTGCAGGGGCGAGGCCCCAACCAGAGGCAGTGTATGAACGGTTTAGGAGGATGAGCCCAAAGGAGTTTGCAGGTACCACTGACCCGATGGTAGCTGAGGGATGGATCAAGTTCATCGAGGTAATTTTCGACTTTATGGAGTTGACAGATGCTGACAGGGTCCGTTGTGCCACTTTCTTATTGACTAGAGACGCTAGACTATGGTGGGAGAGTGCGTCAGTGACAGTAAATTTGCAGGTGCTGCCTTGGAATGGTTTCAAGGAGGTCTTCTACTCCAAGTACTTCACTGAAGAAGTACGCTCTCGTTTGACCAGGGAATTTATGACATTGAGACAGAGGGACAACAGTGTGGCAGAGTTTGTCAGGAAGTTTGAGAGGGGATGTCACTTCGTACCTCTCATTGCGAATGATGCCCAGGCAAAGCTGAGGCATTTCATGGATGGTCTGCGGCCGATCTTGCGCCATGATGTGAGGGTAGCTGGCCCTACTTCGTATGCCGTCGCAGTATCTAGAGCTTTATCGGCAGAGCAGGACCAGAGAGACATTGAGGCTGACAGGCAGGGCAAGAGGCCCTATCAAGCGCCGCAACAGCAGCATCAGAGGCCCCAGTTCAAGAAACCGTATCAGGGGCCGCCAGGGAAGAAGCCGTATCATGGACCATCAAAGGGCAAGGGTCCAATTCAACAGCAGGGGGCGCCTCAGAAGCCCGTTGCTTACCCAGTGTGTCCTAAATGCAACCGCCAGCACCCGGGGCAGTGCTTGTATGGGTTAGGCAAATGTTTTAAATGTGGAGCTACGGATCACATGTTGAAAGAGTGCCCGCAGTGGAAGTAGCCAACCCAAGGCAGGGTATTCGCCATGCATGCACAGGAGGCGGACCCAGACACCACTTTACTGACTGGTAAACTTTTCTACCTAAGCTCAGCATTATTTTGCCTTGCATGTGGAATTTTTACTTGGGATTATTAGTGTGCTAGTAATATTTTGTGTGCCTTGGGATATTTAGTTCTATTATGCTTGAGGTTTATGTTAATAATTTTGGGATATAAGTTTGTCTTGTGCTAACGCATCTCTCAGGAAACATTTTCATAAAGAGATTAGCCACAATTGCACTGATAGATTCAGGAGCCACTCACTCTTTTATCTCGGAGACTTTTGCTGATCATTTGGACCTCAAGTCCATTGGCCTAGACAGAAATTTTTCCATGACAGTCCCATCCGGGGAAGAGCTGTTAGCTACCGGTGTGATCAGAGATATTGACTTGGAATTGCATGGTCACCTAGTGTATGTAGATTTGATCCAACTGCCGATGCCGAAGTTCAATATTATTTTGGGAATGGACTGGCTGACTAAGAATAGAGTTCTGATCGATTTTCAGAAGAGATCAGTGTTAGTCAGACCGCTGGGCATGGAGCAGTTTCTATTTGAGCCAGCTAGATGGAGGAGTTTCCCTCGCATGATTTCGTGCATGCAGGCGAGGAGACTAATTTCTAAGGGGTGTCAGGCTTTCTTGGCTAGTGTTATCTCAGCACCTGACGTGCCACTCCTCCTAGGTCAGACGTGCCAGTAGTCAGAGATTTCCCAGACGTATTTCCTGACGACGTCACAGGCCTTCCACCAGATAGAGAGGTGGAGTTTGCTATTGATCTCATGCCAGGAAAAGTGCCAATCTCGAAGGCACCGTACAGATTAATTCCAGCAGAGATGTTAGAACTTAAGCAGCAGATTCAGGATCTCTAAGACAAGGAGTTTATCCGCCCGAGTTTCTCATCGTGGGGCGCACCAGTACTTTTTGTGAAAAAGAAAGACGGGAGCATGAGAATGTGCATCGATTACCGTGAGTTGAACAAGGTAACGATCAAGAATAAGTACCCACTTCCTAGAATCGAGGACTTGTTTGATCAGTTGCAGGGAGCCACAATGTTCTCTAAGATAGATCTTCGATCAGGGTATCACCAGCTGAAGGTGAAGGATGCAGATGTTCACAAGACGGCCTTCAGGACCAGATATGGGCATTACGAGTTCTTAGTGATGCCATTTGGACTGACGAATGCTCCAGCAATTTTCATGGACCTCATGAATCGAGTATTTCAGCCTTACCTCGACCAGTTCGTCATAGTATTTATTTACGATATCCTTATTTACTCGAAGGGCCACGAGGAGCACAGTCAGCACTTGAGGACAGTTTTGCAGACTTTGCAGAGTCGCAAGTTATTTGCGAAGTTCAGTAAATGTGAATTTTGGTTGGAGAATGTAGCATTTTTGGGTCATATAATTTCTAGCAGCGGCATTGAGGTGGATCCAGCGAAGGTAGCAGCAGTTAAGGATTGGGTTGAACCGAAGAATGCATCAGAAATCCGCAACTTTTTGGGTTTAGCAGTCTACTACCGTAAGTTCATTCAGGGATTTTCGTCCATAGCAGTTCCGCTCACGTCACTGACCAAAAATAATGCTAAGTTTGTGTGGAGTGATGAATGTCAAAAGAGCTTTGATACTTTGAAGCAAGATCTTATTTCAGCGCTAGTGCTAGCCATGCCGACAGGACAAGGTGAATTTGTGCTTTATACCGATGCATTTAAGCTCGGATTAGGCGCAGTGTTGATGCTGCAGGGTCGAGTGATAGCTTATGCTTCCAGACAGCTAAAGGTGCATCGTTGCAGCTTGCTCCAGACCTGTCATATGAGGAGCAACCGATTCAAATCCAAGACAGACAGGAGCGCAGACTCCGGAACAAAGTGACTAAGCTAGTCAAAGTCCGGTGGCTAAATCAATTGGTGGAGGAAGCCACTTGGGAAGCAGAAACAGATATGAGACTTCGCTACCCGGAGTTTTTTGGTAAGATTTAATTTCGAAGACGAAATTTTTATAAGTGGGGGAGGAACTATAAAGCCCAAATTGCATACACGTAAAACCCATGCATTTATTTAATTATTATTAAATTATTTAAATTATTTTAATCTGAGTTTAGCAGTGCATGATTTAATTAAATGCATTATTTTAAATTATTTATGACTTAGTGATGCACGTTAAAATGTTTTTCGAGCTTCATGTTTCAGGTGATTACTCGAGGCGGAATTGAGGAAAAGACCGGTGACCATTTTTGGCAATTTTTAAATGTGGTAATTTATTTTAGTCGAGGATGTGGCGTTTTAAATAATTTATTTATCCTTAGCACCCTTATGCCTAAAATTATCTATTTAGTGAATTTTAGAATTTTAAGACTTTTAAAGTTGGCTTTGTGCAAGTTATTTTAAAGTTAGAGAATTTATTTAATTAATGGAGGATTAGCATTTAATTTACATGTTAATTACGCATTATAGCAATAATTTATTCCCTAATTACTAACTAAACCCATGCCACACACACACTTACACATTTTGCACACTTTTTCACACACTGATATCGGCAAAACACACACACACACTATCACAATTCAGTTTTTATTAATTTTGAGAGAAGAAAACTAGGGTTCTTCACTCATAGAGCAGCCGCACCCTCCCCTCTCCATCTTCTAGCAATTTTCGTGTGAATTCTTCAAAGATTTTAGTGCCACGGTCGTCCTGGATCAAGCCTCGCACCGTTTCCGCTTCGATATCGCCGGTTCGGTAACGTTTATTATCAAAAGGCACATATACTCTGTTATTTCTGCATCGATCTCGCCATATTATGTGTCGTGTTATTTTTATGCGTAAAATTTTATGTATGATGTTCGTCGCTTGAGCAGAAAACGATTTGGATCAGTTTTGAATTAAGTGTTAGATCTCAAATCCCGTTTTTTTTCTGTTCTTTGGAAAACTGTGATTTTTCGGTCGGGATTCTGGGAAACTTTTAATACAAAAATTTTAGAACTTTTTGAAAGCTTCGATTTGATATAAAATTCGAAATATTTGGATAAAATTGGGTATGTTATGATGTTTTTCGTGGGACTGCTCAAACTTCTTTTTTCAGAAAATTATGTGTTGATGCGTTTTTGAGATTTTGTTGTTGCAGGCTTCGTTGGGAATCGACGGGTGATCTTTGCTGCGTCTAGATATGTTATGGGATGTATTTAGGTGTTAATTGGTGGTTCGTTTGGGTCGGGATTGGCTTGAGATGTAATAGAAGTCATAGGAAGCGAAACGATGCCGAATTACGGGTTATTGTTGAATTGCAGTTACTTGTCGATGTTTGGGAACATTCGGGGTGTTTGTATGAGTTTGAATCAATGTAATAACATCCTAGGATGAGTCTTGAGGTGATGGTTCATGGTCCTTAGGCTTGGATTGAAAGGGTGAATGAATAAGTTAGTGAATTTTCGTGATTTTGCAAGTCCAGTGCCTACCCGGATACTTACACGGAGTCCGTGTCCGTTTTCCTTCAAAAATACGAAATTCCAGAGCCTACCCGGACCCGTACACGGACCCCTAGTACGATGATTAAACGAGGTCAAGTCCGGAGCGAACTAGAATGTCATAAGCTACTTATTCACTTTGGTTGTGAGCTCGATTACGTACATCTAAGACATGCAAGTTAAGTATTTAAATTCATGTTAGTATGTGAAGCAACGGCCTCAATCGAAGTCCAACGAATCCCTCAATGCCAAGTAAGTATGTTGACGTGCAAGAAAAATATTTTAAGTTTTTGAGGTATGCTAAATGTCTTGTGACCAAATTATGTTTAGGATTGGAAAGCGTTAAATTATGAATGGGAACCAATCCGTCCGTTAAATTATGAACGGGTTTAGATCATGATTGGAAAGCGTTAAATTATGAACGTGGACCAATCAGCCCGTTAAATTATGAATGGGGATCTCATGTATGTGGCAGTGGATACGTCCCTGTCATCTCAGTACTGTGGTTTAGTCTGATCAGGCGAATTATGTTATGGGTCACTTGCTTTGAAACATCCTCTACGCAAAATGATGAAGTTATGTATGTTCATGTATGCAAGCACGTTTAAGAAAAGTATATGTTGATGGCACGTCTAAGTATGAATGTACGTATGTTCAGTTTTATTATGCAAGTTCAAGTTTTCAGTATGTATGTCATATTTTAAAGTTGCATGTGATTTTATAATATACTACTCGTTACTTCCCGTTTATACGTGTTGAGTCTTTAGACTCGCTAGACTTGATCGATGTAGGTGAGGATGTCTATGAGGAGAGAGGAGGTGGGGATCAAGGAGCAGGCTTGGACTGAGCGGGTGGCTAGACCCGAGGACCACCCACGTTATTTTAATATTTTTATGCAAGTTTAAAATACTGTGATTTTATGTTTTGGTGAGGGATGTTTGGAACAAGCATTTTGTTAGCAAAATTTATTGGTGATGGATGATTTCAAAGATATTTTTATGAACGATGAGTTGATGACCGTATGGATGTTTTTATTTAAGAAAATTTTAAATTTTTCCACAAATTTTAAGTAGCAAAAATACGGTTCGTTACAATTATCGACTATTTATCAAAGATTTCTCCAGTATTGCCAAACCGATTACGCAGTTGACTCAGAAGAATGCACCATTTGTTTGGTCAGAGGAGTGTGAGACCAGTTTTCTTGAGTTGAAGAAGAGATTGACCAGTGCACCGATACTGACTATCCCCTCAAGTACTGGTGATTTTATTGTTTATTGCGATGCTTCTCACAGACGATTGGGTTTTGTTTTGATGCAGCGGGGACATGTGATTGCCTATGCTTCGAGACAGTTGAAGCCACACGAGACTCGCTACCCAATTCATGAACTTGAATTGGCTGCCATCGTATTTGCTTTGAAGATATGGCGACACTACCTTTATGGTGAGAAGTTTGAGATCTATTCTGATCATAAAAGCCTGGAATATCTGTTTTCACAAGCAGAGTTGAATATGAGGCAGCGAAGATGGATTGATTTATTGAAAGACTTCGATTGTGAAATCAAGTACTATCCGGGAAAATTGAATGCAGCAGCCGATGCACTGAGTCGAAAGGTATGTTCTTTATCCTTATCGACGATTGGTGTTTCAAATTTGATAGAATATTGTTGTTTGTCTGGATTGGTATTTGAGACAGATTGTAGGTCGTTGCGATTGTATGCCATTCAAGTTGAACAAGAGCTGATTTTGAGAATTAAAGCGGCTCAGAGAGTTGATCAGAATGTTCAGAACTCAATATCCATAGTCAGAGCAGGGCATCGATCAGAGTATCAGGTACAGGATAATGTACTGTATGTGAATAATCGTCTTGTTGTGCCAGATGTTTCATATTTGAAACGACAGATCTTGTCAGAAGCGCATAGCAGTCGATTCAGTATTCATCCTGGTGGCAGAAAAATGTATAATGATTTGAAAAGACAGTTCTGGTGGAAAGAGATGAAAGCTGATATTGCTGAGTTTGTATCCAAGTGTCTGAATTGCCAACATGTGAAAGCCGAAAGAAAGAAACATGGAGGACTGTTACAGAGTTTATCTATTCCTGAATGAAAATGGGATCACATTTCCATGGATTTTGTGACGAAGCTACCGAGATCCTCCCGAGGTTGCGATGTGATTTGAGTCGTGATTGACAGATTGACCAAATATGCATGCTTTATTCCGTACAAGATGACGTACCGACATGACCAGATGGCAGAGATCTATGTCAGAGAAGTGGTCAGATTGCATGGAGGCCGAAGTCGATTGTATCAGACCGTGATCCTCGGTTTACTTCGCACTTTTGGCAGAGTTTGCAGCAGGCTCTAGGTACGAAGTTACATCTGAGTACCGCATATCATCCATAGACCGACAGACAATCAGAGCGGACTATTCAGACACTGGAAGATAAGCTTAGAGCTATAGTGCTTGATTTTAGCACTAGTTGGCAGGATTCATTGTCACTTTGTGAGTTTTCGTACAACAAAAGCTATCAGACGAGTATTGAGATGGCTCCTTTTGAGGCATTGTACGGCAAGAGCTGCAGATCCTCTCTATATTGGGATGATATCTCTGATGTTCCTGAAATTGGACCTGATATGATCAGAGATATGACTGAAAAAGTGAAGCTGATTCAGAAATGAATGAAGACAGCTCAAGACAGGCAGGCCAAATATGCCAATATCTGACGTAGACCATTGGTATTTGAGACAGGAGACCGAGTATTCCTAAAGCTTTCACCTTTCAGAGGAGTTGTCAGATTTGGCAAGAAAAGAAAACTGTCTCCACGTTACATTGGGATGTATGAGATTCTCGAGAAGATAGGTGATCGTGCCTATCGACTCGCATTACCGCCTTCTCTATCTGGAATACATGATGTCTTTCATGTATCGTTATTGAGAAAATATCTTCCTGATGCTTCACATGTCATTCAGCCAGATGAGGCCGAATTGGACGAGACATTGAGCTATTTCGAAAAGCCGGTTTAGATTCTCGATCGGAAAGAAAAGCAGCTCAGAACGAAAACTATTCCACTTGTGAAGATTCAATGGAGTCGTCATGCCATTGAAGAAGCTACCTGGGAGACTGAATCAGACATGAGACAGCGATTCCCAGAGTTATTTCACTGATGTGAGTTTTCTATTCAGCTTCTGTTATACCTTCTTATTGATATGATTTGACTGCTTGTGATTTCGGGGACAAAATCTTATCTTAGGGGGGAGATTTAATGCCCGAGGTTTTTATTCTGGTAATCTTTAATTATTGATTTATGATTTGATATGATTATGAAGGATCGCTCCGAGACTCGATTTGAGGTTTTTTGTGAGATCTGATGTGCGAGGGCAGTACCTCTCACGCACATGCGCGACATGATGCGCGCATATGCACGAAACGGGCAGAAGACCTTGCGCATATGCGCGATGTGAGTGCGCGCATATGCGCGAATCATACGGGAAGCCAAGTGCAATTCCAGAGAACCTCGCGCATATGCGCAAAAGGAGGGCGCGCATATGCGCGAGCTGCCGAAAAGAGATGTGCGGAGACCAGTAGGTCTCGCGCATATACGCCGGTTGAGCTCGCGCATATGCGCGAGACGTGCTGCACAAACGTGAAGCCACCTAGTCTTCACATGCATCATATATATATCAAAGAACGAAATTTGGCCTTAAGAATTCAGAAACAAGAACGAGGGCTTCAGAGAATCTTCAAGGTTTCATAGCTCAGATTTGAGATTTCATAAAATCCGTCTGTCCGAATTTCAATCCGACTTCAGTACTATGATCCTCTCGATACAGGCTTCATACAGACGTAAGTTTTCGTATGTTTTGATATGATTTGAATTTATGGTATTGTCAGAATCGGATATGATTCATATATGATGTTCTTGATATATTAGACATCGTATAATCGAAATCGGATTGAAGAACAGATGCCATATGGAATTGATCATAATCTGTGAGACGGGTCAACCCTACTCATATTCACAATAAAAAGTAATACTCTTAGCATAAAAAGTTATATATTTTCATGGGTGACCCAAATAAGAGATTCGTCTCACAAATACGACCCGTGAGACCGTCTCACACAAGTTTTTGCCAAATGATTATATGAATTTTATCTCGTAAAAGTTACATGTTTGAATTATAATTTTTTCCAGTCTTTCAAGACTAAAAAAATTTATTTTACAATTCGGAATTACGGTTCCACCTCAACCCTGTACGTAAGCCATCAAATTACTAGGAAAAAAATGTAATTGTGATGTAAGATTCCATAGGTGTAAGAATATAGCATCCGAAGTGTACCCAAAACTGAATGCAAAAGCCAAAAAAAATCTATTAACGGGAGAAATTTTATGGGATGGACTTCCATTGAAGCTCACGCACTTCTCCTTAAATACGTGAAAACGTCCAAATCAAAAAATGAAATCCAAATGCTAACAATACATTAAATCCTACAATCATCCCATGTGTATAATTTATTGTTTGAAAATGAGAGAATATCCTATACCTCCCATAACATATCTAAATGCAGCAACGATCACCCGTCGATCTCCAGCGAAGCATGCAACAATAAAACTTCAAGAACACGTCAATGTCATAATTTTTCAGAAACGCAGTTTGAGCAGTCCCACGAAAACAATCATAACTCACTCAATTTTTAACCAAATAATTCGAATTTACTGTCAAATCGAAGGTATCAAAACTTTTTACGTTTTATGTGCGGAAAGTTTTCCCAGAAAATCGATCGAAAAGTTGCAATATTTAATTTGACAGAAAAATTCGAGTTTTAGATCTAAATATTGTTTCAAAACCGATCCAACCATGTTTCTCAAACTTCTTCAAAACATCCACATGTTTTTCACACAATAAACATAAAAATCATTACTATGACAAGATCGATGCAGAAACGGAAGTGTATACGTGCCTTTAAATCTTTAACGTTACCGAAACAACGACACCGAAGCGGGAAGGATGCGAGAGACGATCCGGAACGAACGTGGCACTAAATTCCTTGAAGAAAACCAACAAAAATGTGCTGGAAAAGAAGGGGAGGGGTGGCTGCTCTCTTGGGGAAGAACCCTAGGTTTTTCTGTCCTCTAAAAATAATAGAAATCTGAAACGTGATTGTGAGTGTGTTTTTATGTGAGTTTGTGTGTGTAATTAGGTGTGTGCGTGAGTTTAGTAATATAATTAGGGAAAGAAATTGCTTAGTTAGTAATTGAAAGTTAATTAAAATACTAACCTTCTTCTACCAAAAATAAAATCTCTTAAAAAAATGAAATGTTCAAAAGCTCAATTTTAAAAGTTTTAAAATTCTAAAATTACTTAAATAAAGTATTTAGGCTTTACAAATGCTAAAAAATTATAAATTATTTAAATGCCCCAACCTTAACTTGAAATAAAATATCACGTTTAAAATTGTCAAAATCGTCACCGGTTTCTTTTCCTCGATCCCGCACCGAATAATCGCCTGAAAAATGAAACTCGAGGAAACATTTTAATGTGCATCACATAAACATTAAATTAATGCAATTTAAATAAATCATGCATCACTAAAATCATTTTAAAATTAAATAAATGATTTAACTATTAAATAATTGCATGGGATTTACGTGTACTGATTTTTGGGCTCTACAACTTCCACTATGGAAGCTGAGTTCGTAGCTTGTTTTGAGGCAACCTCACATGGTTTATGGTTGAAGAGTTTCATTTCGAGTCTTAGAATCGTGGATTCTATATATAGGCCATTAAGAATATATTGTGACAATTCAGCTGCTGTTTTTATAGCTAAAAATAACAAAAGTGGTAGTCAAAGCAAGCACATCTACATTAAGTATCTAGCCATACGAGAACGTGTTAAAGATAAGAAGTTACTTATCGAACACATTAACACTGAATTGATGATTGCGGATCCTTTGACTAAAGGCATACCACCATTGAAATTTAAGGATCATACAGAAAGAATGAGACTTGGTTCCTTTATGTAATTTTGTTGTAAGAACAAAGTTAATGAAACTATGATATGATATTTTCTCATATTTGTTGTGCACACATTAATTGATTTGAGAATATCAATAAAGTTGGATCTCGAATAAACATACTGTTTATTCATTAAGTTATATAGATTTGAGATACATAATGCATTGTAATACTTGGAAGATAATACTCGTTTTTAGATGATATATCGCCATGATTCATTTGTTTTGTTTTCTCCTATGGTAAATGAAATATATGAGCCAAGTGGGAAAATGTAAGAAAAATGGCTCATATCAAAAAGGAAGAAAAAACGTGTAGGAAATGGCAATGGCCATTGCCTACAACTTTTGACAAAAGATGCGTACACCGCCTCAACTTTAGAAAATTGAGACGTGCACGCACATCTTCTTTTGACAATAAGGCTCCCGCAATAACTCATCGATGGTATGAGATGCCTATAAATAGCAGCGATTGAAGTCCCTAAGCACATAACTCATAAGAAATATACACCATCTACAGAGAGCGTGAAATACTTAGAAGGCTTCAAACGAAAGGAAATCAGAGAAATTAAAAATTTTCAATGGCTGGAGGTAACACTCGATTTATTTCCGCTATTGTTTCTCATGTTCATATATACGTAAAAACATGATTTTTAGAAAAAAAAATTCTAACGGCAATATGATAGCTACGACAACAGTTTTAAACTGTTGTCGTTGAGTGCAATTTCAACAACACCATCATTTACAACATTTTTAAATGACCTACGACAACAGATATTATTTGTTATCGTATAGCGTTTTTGTTGTAGTGTAATTAAAAGGATTACAAGGGATTCATACGCAATTAGACCAATATTCCAAACATGACATTCGATCAAGTTACGTCAATCTCTATAAAAAAACACAAGTTTATGTTGAAATAATTAAACACATAGATATATTAAAAAATATCATCATAAAGCAAGACAAATAATAAAAAATTACAGAGTAAAGTTAATTCTGTCCCCGGATGAATTTCCTCAATCATAATCTGATTCAACTATCCATTGTCCTTCGCCCCCATGTTTCAAATTTGTGTCGCAAGCCTCCTTGAATGTGTACTTGTTTGGTTGTGGTGTTTGAGTATTGTGTTATTGGCTGTTAAATTTTGAAAGAATAATGAAAGTATCTCCCCTTCTTTAAAAATTGTTGTCCTCTTTTATTTATATCAACAACATGCCAACAACGACTCACAAAACGCAGTACAGGTAGCTTTTTGTTGGGTGCAATAATTGTCCTTACTTGGTAGAGCGATCGAACCGTGGTGCTTGAGCTGTTGTGCGGTTTAAAAGATTAGAGTTGCACCATTACCTCTAGCTATAGCTTTTGGTAAAGCGGTAAGCACTCGGTCCTACATTTGGTATCAGAGCCAAGGTCACGGGTTCGATTCCCATTGATTGCAAGGGGTGCAATTATTGGGAGGGAGATTGTTGGGTGCAATAATTGTCCTTACTTGGTAGAGCGATCGAACCGTGGTGCTTGGGCTGCTTTGCGGTTTAAAAGATTAGAGTTGCACCATTACCTCTAGCTATAGCTTTTGGTAAAGTGGTAAGCACTCGGTCCTACACTTTTCGCACGAACGAGCGTCCTTACGTCTGAAAATTAGCAACCTCGTGTCTCTGGATCTGTTATCTTTCAATGTAGACTATCATATAATATGCCAAGAACTCTTCTTCCATCTTAATCCGGATAGAGATTTTAAGAAGTTTGATAGCTAAGAATTATTATTGTGTAGTTGCAGTAGAAACATGAAAGTTAAAACAAGATGAATTAATCTTTCAATTAAGTGATAATGAGGTGCCTTTTCAATCTCCATGCACTCCACCATAGGCACTATTAGAAAAGAGGCATCTGGATTTATTAGTTACAAAAACAGTCTTTCCTTTGCCTTGGAGAACATAAAAGAAGTTCCATCAAGTGTAAATGATTAATCATTGCAAGCACACATATACATGCTTGACGTAAAATGTATGCAAAGCACATTCGAATAGACCATCGTCCATATTTCCCCGCAAAAAAGCAAATGTAGCCACAATCCATAACAGAGGATGACTTAAATCAAAGGTATTATTGATTTCAATATGCTAAGTTTTAATTCACTTAATATGTGATCTCAATCAAAGAACAAGAACCATCTAGATGATAAAAAACAAGTCAGAATAATTAATTAACAAAATAATGAAAGCCAATTGTAGTGACGAAGACATACTAATTCATTTTCTCATTTTCTTGTGCTTAAATAGATTTGAGAAACTGAGCTAAATCTTGTCTCTGCAAGTTTTAAAAAATATGAGCTCACAAAAAGATATTCTATTTCAAGAACCTGCATAAAGGAATCAACCTTAAAAAATTAAATTGTACCGAATATATCAGAGAACTAAAATAATTTTGTTCCCAAAAGCTGTCATGTATCAAAACATGTTCATAGGTAAAGTTTGATCTTTTATGCAATACCATAGGTGAAAGTTATTGGCATGTACCAAAAACGTACTCCATAATTCCAAAAATCCCTTAAATTTAAAGGGAGAAGATTTCAAGGGACCGGTCCAAATAAAGGAAGATGATGTGATCTCGCTGAAATGGGTGAACCGGGTAAGAAGCTCCAACGGATCTAGGCATGTCAAAACGGCCTGGCAGGTCGGGCCAGCCCGCTACCCTCCGCAACCCGCCATTATTTCAGTCAAATAATTTCATAAAATAATTAAAAACATTGAAATAAGAAATTAAGAAAGCATTAACATAATCCATAAAAAGTAAACTGCTTAAACCAAACATGAAGATTGAGACATGGAAGAGAACAGAAAGTCGAGGAAAGTGACGGTTGTAAATTTTAGAAAATATTATGTGTTCAACAATACACATAATTATCAAATCTCAGCTGGGTCCACAAAATTTCACTACAACTCGTCGGACTTCAAACGAAACCGCTCTTGGGTTCACAAACAACTGTTATGCTTAAAAATTACTTTAAGATTCATGAATAAAATTTATAGAAATTTCTTCCCTTTAAGTTTCATGAATAAAATTTACAGAGATTCGTATTTTACCAGAGTGAATGATGGAGGCGAGACCAATGAGAAAAATAAGAAAGAAATAAGATAAGAGGGTGATGGAGGCGCATGAGACTTATTCTAATTTTTATATGAAACTTAAAACTTAAAAATGTAAAAAAAAAAAAATTCTACCCTAATTTGGCGGGCCAACCCGCCCCGTTTGGGCCCGACCTATCTTGGCCCGCAACCCAAACGGGCTCAGCCCATTTGACCCACCTCCAAACGGGCTGCTATTTTATCAACCCAACCTGCTCAATTTTTACAGCGGGGCAGGCCAGCCCGACGGGCCTAACCTAATTTGACAAGTCTAAAAGGATCAGATCAACAATTTATAATGTTTGGGAATTTTGAATGAAGATAATGGCTTTGATAGCACCTGCAAACAATGAAAAAAACTCGTGAATGGGCGCCGGAGGGGTGTCCGGCGTAGCCACTCCGATGCTAAAGTCAGCAGGTTGAAGATGAACACAAGCAATATTTGAGAGAAAATATGTATAATGCTTGAGAGTTCAATGATTTTAGAATCTGTAAATGATATTAATACATGTTATTTATAATAGAAAATGGGGTAGGTACCTCGATTCCAGTGTCACCTACTAAGTATGGTAAGTCGGTTGCCCATACTCTAGCTTCTGATAACTTCTAGGACACTCCAAGCCCAAGTTGTTCTGACAGATTGGACTGCATGTATCAATCATACTCGAGTGTGGTGCAATTCTCGAGGTTGCCCAAGTGGTGATGTACCTGGGAACTCATAAGACAGCCTGGACTCTTGACTACCCGGGAAGATGAGAAGTGCCCGGTTAGTAAAGTACCCGGGTGGTTCGTGGAGAGCCCGGGCTTATGATGATTACCCGGGAAGAGGTGTGATGCCCGGATTCTTGAGGATAGTTCCCGGGTCATCCATGACCAGGATCTGGATCTTTATGGGAAGACGAAGAAGAACTGTAATTTGTGGAAGTGTTGGTGTGGGTTACTGTCAATAATTATTTTGTGGACTTGAACAAATTTTCAAAGTGGGTTAAAATTACATATACACTATATTTTTGATCCAGGGTGTTTCATGCATAAAATACTACTTGATTATTCTTAATCGGATTATAGATTTTTAAATCCTATGTAGATTTGATTAAGAAAGATATATATATGTATCATATAATTAAAGTTTACTTTGATGTATATATGATGATGCCATTGCTATTATTGCGGAAAATTTTATAATAAATATTGTTTATGTTATGATGTTTTTGTTGGGAAATCCAGTTTATGAGAATTTATGCCAATAAAACCAGAACACCAAACCTCACATCCATTTTATATATTCTTAAACATATTAACTAGATAGATTATCAATTCACTCAAGTATATTTAACATGTGACCAATGTGTGTCTTATTTATTATATTACTCTGCATATGATTTGACCTTAATATATACTACTCTAAAATAAATAAATGGATAATTTTGAATGTTTGAGTTACTTATTTCTGTTTGACGTAAAAAAAGGTTTTAAAAAATACTATACACAGATATTTTAACATAATAAGTTTGTTATTATTTTAAGTTTTTATTAAAATATTTAACTAATTAATTTTTGTCATAAAATATGGGTTAATATCATGATGCAATAATTTTCGCCGCTTTGTAGAGCAAACGAAATATGATACTTGAGCTATTGTATGATTTAAAATATTAAAGTTGCACCATTACTACAAGTTATTACTTTTGGTGAATCGGCAAACGTTTGTTCCTATAATTGGTATTATAGGTAAGGTCACGATTTCGTTTCACATTGATTGGAAAGAGTACAATTATTGATAGATGGATTATTGGAGTGCAATTTTATCCTTCGTTTGGTATTGAAATCAAAAAGTGATGTTTGAGCTGTTTTATGATTTTAAAAAATAGTGTAGTTCCAAAAAATCAGTACACGTAAACCGCATGCATAATTTAATAGGTTAATTAATTTAATTGATTTAAAAGAATTAAATGATAAATTCAACGTATTTAATTTATTTTCAATATTTATATGTTTATTTTATTAGATTTAAATGCATTTCTTGAGTCTGAGTTTTTCAGTCGTGTAAAATTAAATGTTATATTTTTATTTTAAGCCAAGAAAATTAGTTATTTTATATTATGTATGAATTTTAGCATTTTAAAGTTCAATTTAAATTATTATATGATTTTATAAGATTTTAAGTGTTTTAAATGTAAATTTGGAATTTGAGGATTTAATCCTTAAATTGGGTGTAAAATATTTTTATAATGAATTTTATTTAATAATTAAATTATTTAATAAGTATTTAAGTTAAATAGGATTTTAAGTACTCCATTTAGCTATTTCGAAATTTGGAGATTTTAATCTAAAAATTTGGTACTAGAATATTTTATTAAATTTTTGAGTGGGTCCAAAAAATTAAATTAGTATGAGTTTAGCCTATTAATTTATTTTATTAAACTTTTCCTAACCCTAATTACTTATACTAATCACACACACCTACGCCTAAATACACACACCAACGCGCACACACATACACGTTCCTTTTGGAGAAAAAGCTAAGGTTTTACCTCCCTTGAGCAGCAGCCTCTTGATCACTCATCCTAGTAATATTTTGGAGATTTTGATAAGTTTTTGTCAAGAAAAATGTCAAGGAATCATCCTCCGTTCATCTTCCACGTACCCTCGCGCCGGTATTTGTTTATTTGAGCGTTTAGATGCAAGCATGTACAAACTTTTTTTTACACATCGATCTCGTCATATTATGTATTTTGATGTATATTGTGCATGAAAATTCATTTTTTATATGCAAAGTTCGATAGATTATGGTTTAAACGTTTTCTGGAAAATTTTGAGTCATAAAACTCGTCATTTGCTGTAATTTAAAGTCTTTCGGTTTATCCATCAGTTTTCTGGAAACATTTTCAACATATGATTTGTAACACTTTGTGTTATCT
Source organism: Primulina eburnea (assembly GCF_022965805.1). Lineage (NCBI taxonomy): Eukaryota > Viridiplantae > Streptophyta > Magnoliopsida > Lamiales > Gesneriaceae > Primulina > Primulina eburnea. The sequence continues at coordinate 7,064,743 of NC_133113.1, forward strand.
TCGATCTGATAGAAAATTCATAATTTTTTGATAAGAAACGAGGGAGATATGATTTTTATCGTAAACTCGCACAAGCTGTGAAATTCTGTGTCACAAAACCCGTCACTCTCTGTTTTTTCGAATTCTACGACTTATAGGTTGGTTTGATGGAAACGTGTTCAACATATGATTTGTATCACTCTGTGTTACCTTAAAATTCGTAATTTTCTGAAAAGAAAAGAGGGAGATGTGATTTTTATTGTAAAACCGTACAAGCTGTGAAATTTATGTGTTTCAAAACCCTTCACCCTTTCGAATTATGCGACTTATAGGTGGAAACATTTTCAACATATGATTTGTAGCACTCTGTGTTACCTTCGATTCGATAGAAAATTCGCAATTTTCTGATAAGAAATAAGAGATATATGATTTTTTTTGTAAAATCGCTCAAGCTGTGAAAATTTGTGCATGTTCTTCACGTTTTCCTCAAGTTTTTGGTTGCGGGCTTCGTTGGGATCTCCTGCATATCTGCTGATGTGGTTGGGACAGCATGTCTAGAGCGTTCCAATGAAGCCCAAAAGATTTTAGTTCTGATTTTGGTTTCACTGTTTTTGAAAACCATGGTCAGGTTTAACTTTAGACCTTTAACACCCAAATGTTAAATATTTTTAGTAGACGTTTCCAATACTACCAAATTTTGTTTATTTAATTTATAAATTTGTCTGATATATAATTTTTTTTAAAAAAGTTCTACTAAAATATTTAAATTTCTTATTATAGCTAACTCTCTGAATTTTTCTATGAGATTCATATTTTATGATATTATTAATATATTAACATTCATAATTATTGATATAAATTCTACTAAATAATTTATTAAAATCTTTATTTTCAATTCTTAGTTAAAAAATCATAAAATATATTAGTATTAAATTTCATATTAATATATTATTATATACATATCATGTTATTATATATATAATTATTTTTTCTTATATCTTATTGTGATATTATAATTTATTACATAATTAGAAACTACACTAAAATATAATTACAAAATTGCATTAAAATCATAAAATAACATGTAGAGAGAAAATTAAAAGGGTAAAAATATTTAAAGGTAGTATAAAGATGGATTATTTGAGAAATTTAATATAGGAGTTACATTTTATTCTTGAAGCGATATAAATTACTACAATCAATATATATTGTAGTGATAATTCATTAGCATTTGTTAGACTACTAATTATATATTATATGGAATAATTAAGCTACTAATTAATTATATATTAGGTGGAATAAATTAAAAAATTTGATATTTCATTTTTACTATTACAACAATTAGAAATTCAAATATATATCTTTGAGTTCTTGGATTTGTATTGATGAGGACTTAAAAGACAAATGTTTTGTTTCAAAACAACAATTCATAAAAGACAAATCAGAATTCTAAAAAAGATCGACTCTTTTATATAGGTAATAGATAGATAATGAAGGACTTAAAAACAAATCGCAATTCTAAAAATATTGGCACTTTTAATAGAAATAGAATAGAATAGAATAGAATAGATAGATATAGATATAGATATAGATAGATAGATAATATAGGTATAGATTAATATTAACAATTAATTAAAATCTATAAATTAATGAAAGGCTTAAAAGTAACAATTCATTAAAATCTATAAATTAACGAAGGGTTTAAAAGATAAATCACAATTCTAAAAAGATTGGATCTAGGTATAGATTAATATTAATAATTAATTAAAATATATGAATTAATGAAGGGCTTAAAAGATAAATCACAATTCTAAAAGATTGGCTCTTTTATACAGGTATTAGGTAATAGATTTGAAAGTCATGAAACATCGATCACCAAATCTTACATGTAAATCTAATCTAATGATTCAAAAATATTTGAGATAACGATGGAATCCCATGCAAACTCAAAATCTCTTTCAGTTTCTTAGCGTCGGTTTTTCTTCCTCTATATATATATATACATACATACGCACGAAAATACTCACAAGCAAGAATCAAAGATCAATACTGCATCCACTACTTGTTCAAAACCAATTTGATTATTTTCCAGAAGTTCTAACCATGGATTCCACCGTGGATACGGTTTTAGCCACTCTCGATTCGACCAAAACTCAATGGTATCACTACAAAGCAGTCATCATCTCCGGTATGGGATTCTTCACCGATGCATACGATCTTTTCTGTGTCTCCCTCGTCACAAAGCTTCTTGGACGTATATACTATCACGTTCCCGGATCTCTAAAACCTGGGGTTCTTCCTCCCGTTGCTGCTGCCGCCATCAACGGTGTTGCCCTATGCGGAACCCTACTAGGGCAGCTCTTCTTTGGGCTTCTTGGTGATAAATTTGGCCGTAAGAAAGTGTACGGGTTTACGTTGTTTCTGATGGCTATCTGCTCTATCGGTTCGGGTCTTTCGTTCGGCAGTTCCCCTAAGGCTGTGTTGACCACGCTATGCTTTTTTAGATTCTGGCTTGGGTTCGGGATTGGCGGAGATTATCCGCTGTCCGCCACTATCATGGCGGAGTATGCCAATAAGAGGACTCGAGGTACGTTCATCGCGGCGGTTTTTGCCATGCAAGGGTTCGGGATTCTTGGTGGTGGGGTGGTGGGAATGGGAGTTTCGAGTATTTTCCGCGCTCTTTATGCTGCTCCAGCTTATGCTGTTGATCCGGTGGGGTCGACTCCACCAGAAGCGGATTATGTGTGGCGGATTGTACTCATGTTGGGGGCTCTCCCGGCGGTTCTGACATATTACTGGAGGACGAAGATGCCGGAAACTCCCAGATACACTGCCCTGGTGGCCAAGAACACCGAGCAGGCGCGTAAAGACATGGAGAAAGTGATTGATATCGAGATTAAAGTGGAAAAGGTTTCAGAACACTCGCCTCCCGGTGAAAATCAAGAACTCTTCGGACTATTCTCTAGGGATTTCTTGCGAAGACACGGGCTACACTTGCTGGGAACAGCAAGCGCTTGGTTCTTTGTGGATATAGCTTACTACAGCCAAAACCTCTTTCAAAAAGAGATTTTCAGCGCCGTCGGGTGGCTTCCACCTGCAAAAACAATGAGCGCCCTCGATGAAATTTTCAAGATTTCTTTTTCCCAATTCCTGATTGCACTTTGCGGCACAGTTCCAGGGTACTGGTTCACCGTCTTACTCATCGACCGAATAGGCCGTTTTATGATCCAAACTCTGGGGTTTCTGTTCATGACAATCTTCATGTTCGCTTTGGCAATTCCTTACCACCACTGGACTCTGAACAAAACCGGTTTCTTGATAATGTATGGACTCACGTTCTTCTTCGCCAACTTTGGGCCCAACAGCACAACGTTTATAGTTCCAGCAGAGATTTTTCCCGCAAGACTCAGGAGCACTTGCCATGGAATATCGGCTGCAGCTGGGAAGGCGGGGGCGATCGTGGGTGCATTCGGGTTTCTGTACGCTGCACAGAATCAAGATAAAGCTAAGACTGATGCAGGGTATCCAGCTGGGATTGGAATAAGGAATTCTTTGTTTATTCTGGGAGGAATTAATATGCTTGGGCTGCTGTGCACGTTTTTGGTGCCGGAGGCGAAAGGTAAATCGCTTGAAGAAATGTCGAAAGAGGATGGACAAGTCAAGGAGATTCAGATGATTGAACAAGTTTAGATCTGCACCACTTCCGATCGATCAACACACAGAGTCAATATCTGATCACTTCTATTTTTTTTTTTAAAAAAGAATATATATATTAATCATTCATATAGTTTGGTTATAGTATTTGTATGTGTCATGAAAAATATTCTTGCGGTAGTATATTTCAGCAATATAGATATATAGTTAGTTTAAAAAGGTTTTGCATTTACTTTTTGATGAAACTATCAATCCAAATAATTTGGCCATACGGCCACCAGTAGAGATAGAAACGAAGATAAAAAAAAAATCCAATCAAAACTTCAGTTGGATCGAGTTCGATTCAAGTTGGAATCAGTATAATTTATGCTTGAACTGTTGAACATGGTTGCCCAAAGCAAGATCATGCCAAGTATCTGTCTCAACTTGTTGAGTCTCCTGATCTAAGAACACAAACAAAATCAACATACACAAGAGTAAATCAAAATCCTGGATATCAAGTCAAAATCCTGGATATCAAGACAAAATCAACATACACAATTAGAGTAAATCAAAATCCTGGAATATTGCAAGGATTCGGATTGTAACAAGACAAAATTAGTACACCTAAGATCAAGCCATCTTCCCAAAGCAAGATCGTGCCAAGTATGTGTAGCGTACGATAATTGCATTGCATGGTCACACCAAATCTCTATCTCATGATTTCTACGATTTCAATCTTTATTTTTGTACCATGTACGTTGGTTCCATATGTGGTTTTAGAAATTTGTTTTGTTGTTTTGTGCTATGAAATTTTTCCGGCTGTTTATTATTATACATTGAAATTTGACCTCGAAATTAGGGTATTTAATTTTTTTCTGGTTCGAATCGTATAAAAATCTACCTGATATTTCGAGAACCGAATATGAGAATGCCAGATATTAAATAATAATTGAATGTTATGGGAAAAAGCTGAAAGCCAGCATGCAGCACAACCCGTGAAGCCACTATTTGAGGTAATTGCTTAGTTTATTAATAATAATTAAAAAAAAATCAACTATTAATCACGTTGTTTCCCTTTTGGTTGGTAAAAATTCTAATAGACGATCTTCCACATTCTCAATAAAATCACAAGCCCTATAGTCAAAAATAAAAATAAAAATAAAAATTTACAAATTAAACTACATTAATATATACTTATTCGGTTCATCCTGTTAAAATATAAGCTTATTGAACATATATATCTTTCACCGAGTGAGACCATTCCACACTTTGAAAATAATCTCAAATTGGTTTAATTGCATCCGATTTGTCGAGAAACGGGATTTGTACAGATAAAAACTATAAAGTCCAGTTCATAGTGATATCTTGAATTTAATAATTTTTTAAAAGAATTTATTTACCTCTCTAAACTATAAACTCGATCCTAAATGGGGCCTAATTATATGCTTAATTGGCCTAAGCCTAATTAGTAATTAATTAATTATAAAATATATTAAAAACCCACCCCCACTCTCATAACTCACGCCCCACACTCATTAAAAATTCAGAAACTCTCCCCCACCCCAACACACGACACACACATCTACAATAATTGAAGGTAAAAATCGAGAAAGCCAAGGAGAATTCAAAGCCAAGGTATTGCCCCGTCAATCGTCAACGAATAACCGTGCGAGTAAAACGCAAAGGCACGTCATATTCTTTCCTTTACTCATCATCACAATATATATTATGTATTTAACTATGGATTGCATGAAGATCAAGTGACACTTTTTAATTATTTTCGTTTTTGTTCAAGCATGAGTTTTTAAGGCATGGTTTGATTCAAAAAAATTGTTGTTTCCATACACAAAGGGGCTGCCATGATCAGCGATTGTTTAAGGGTTGTTTTTACACAATTTAAAGAGTCCTAGGATGCACTTTAATCACAGCATACGTAAACAAACAAGATGGGAACAAAATTAATTTGGTGGATCACAAGGGCTCGGTTCATGGGTGTTGCTACTGGACTTGGGTTCGGTTGGGACCAGGGCATGGCTAGGGTCTGTTAGGGGCCAAGGGAAGAGTCCTAGCCATGCTAGGACCCGAGACAAGAGGCTGGGAAGGAGTCCTAGCAAGCTAGGACTCCAACCCGCGAAGCTCCATGAAAGTAGCGCGGGTTGTTGCTGTGGTGCAGGGAAGAGAGGGGCTCGGCCAGGGGGTCTGGGCTGGGCTAGGTTAGGTCGTTAGGGTCCTAAGATGGTGCTTGAGGGGCTGGTTCAAGGGGTGGCTCGGTGGTTGGGGCCTTAGCAGCAAAAACGTGGAGTTCTATCCAAGGAGGAGTCTCGGCCAAGCTGCATGTTTCTGGTGCGGTGCTTGGTGCACGAGTTCAGGGACTTGGGTTGGTCTGGCTTGGTCTGGGCGTGGTCCAGGGAGGGTTAGTGTCGTGAGGGGTCGTGTGGTTAAGGCTTGGAGGTGTCCTAGTTGACAAGGGAACCTATTACACCAAGGATACTCACAAACGCACATATGCAGATTTTGGGTGAGTTTCCGGAAGGAGTTTGAGCGATTTTGGGTTAGGTTCCAGGGGCTGGGCTTGGTACGGAAGGTTCATGTGACGTCCCGAAATTTGAGATCCACATGAACCACGTGCGTGCAAGTTATTAAATTCCTTATGTATTTTTCTAAATGGTTTTAATGCATGTTTATTTCCTTAAATTGGGTTTTAATTCATGATTTATGAATTTGCATTATTTCAAATTATAATATGTTTAGTTTATTCATGTTTAAACGTTTTCTTGAGTTTTATGTTCAGGCGATTAGTCGAGGCGGGATCGAGGAAAAGACCCGGTGACGATTTTGGCAATTTCAATGGGGTATTTTATTTTTAAGTCAAGGAAGGGGCATTTTAATTTATTTATTTAGCTCTTAGCATTTTTAAAGCCTAAATTAATTATTAAGTGATTTTATGAGTTTTAAACTTTTAAATAGGTGACACTTGTGCATTTTATTTTAAAGTAGAGGTGTTAGAAAAGTTAGTATTAGATTTGTATTATTTTATTAATAATTATTTACCCAAGCATGATTATCTTCTAATTAGGCAATTAATTATGTAATTAAGCTATTTTCCCCCCTACAATATCAAACGCACGCACACACGCCTACACACACATTTACACGCCTACACACACACACCCCTCATTCCCATTCATTTCATATTTAGTAAAATCTAGGGTTTTAAGAGCTTGAGAGCAGCCGCCCTTCCCCCTTCAAATCTCCAGCAAATTTTCGTGTGATTCCTTCAAGGAAATCGAGCCACAGTCGTCCCGGATCAAGCCTCGCTCCGTTCCCACGTCGGTGTCGTCGTTACGGTACTTTTAAATATCGAAAAGGCACGTATATTTTGTTCTTGATGCATCGATCATGTCATAGTATGTGTTGCGTTGTTTTTATGCGTAAATCCATGTATGAAGTGTAGTAGTTTGAGCGGTTATTTGTTTGGATCGATTTTGAAGGAAGATTTTTAGATCTAAACTCGTTTTTATTGTTCTGTTGAAAACTGCGATTTTTCCGTCGGGATTTTGAGGAAACTTTCAACTACAAAATTGTAGAACTTTTCGATACCTTCGATTCGATATAAAATTCAAAATATTCGGATAAAAATTGAGTGAGTTATGGCGTTTTTCGTGGGACTGCTCAAACTGCGTTTTTCAGAAAATTATGTATTGATGTGTTCTTCAAGTTTAATTGTTGCAGGCTTCGTTGGGGATCGACGGGTGATCGTTGCTGCGTATAGGTATATTATTTATGATGTTGGGATGTTTATTGAAGCATCGTTTCTTGTCGTTAGGTGCTTGGGAGATTGAATGCTGTTTAAAACCGTTTTGCGTCAAAAAGTCTTGTTCACGGGTTTTGTTGGGTTGATTGTGACGTATGGTTGTTTTGGGACAGTTGTATAGGCGAGTCATTGATTTAGTATCCTAAGGTGAGCTCGTGATGTTGGTTATTGGGTTGTATAGCCGAGTTGAGGGAGTTAAGCACAACAGGTTCAGATTTTTCGTAAGTTTCTAAGTCGCGTGGGTACACGGACGTCTACACGGACCCTGGCACGGGGTCCGTGCCTTTGTTATCTTCACGGTGTCAAATTTGCGCATGGACACGGACCCGTACCCGGACCTAAGCACGGGGTCCGTGCCCCTCTTCTTCTCGAGTATTCCCTTCACAGTATGTGGACGGACCCGTACACGGACCCGGTCCAGGGGTCCGTGTACTCTCGGTTTGGGAGAAGTTTGTTGGTTGTTTTCGGGGATCGATGTCATGGTTTAGTGCAAGGATTATCAAGGTCGTGTCATGGGAAATTTTAGAATGTCTTAAGGATTGATCGATCGTGAGAGTAAGTATGATTTCTACGTTTAAGTTATGCAAGTTAAGTATGCAAATTCATGTTAGTATGTGCAGCAACGGCCCCAGTCGAAGTCCAACAAATCTCTCAACGCCAAGTAAGTATGTTGATGTGTAAGAAAATATTTTAAGTTTTTGAGGTATGTTAATTGTCTTGTGACCAAATTATGAATGGGTTTGGAAGTCGGTGAACGTGGCCGAGGACCTCTCCACCCCGTTAAATTATGAACGGGTTAGATCATGGTTGGAAAGCGTTAAATTATGAACGGGGACCAACCAGCCCGTTAAATTATGAACGGGGATCTCATGTATGTGGCAGTGGATACGTCCCTGTCAGCCCAGTACTGTGGTTTGTCTGATCAGGCGGTTATTATGTATGGGTCACTTGCTTTGAAACACCCTCTACGCAAAATGATGAAGTTATGTATGTTCAAGTATGTTCAAGTATGCAAGCATGTTTATGAAAGTTTAAGTTATGGAACGTCTAAGTATCTGTCTCAACTTGGTTGGAACTTCATTGGTTGCCCAAAGCAAGATCATGCCAAGTATCTGTCTCAACTTGTTGAGTCTCCTGATCTAAGAACACAAACAAAATCAACATACACATGCAAAAGTAAATCAAAATCCTGAATATCACGTAAACCGAAGATCAAGTACGAAGAAAATTAAATATTAGTGATGGCCTGAGAAAAACTATATATTATTCACTTGATGAAAACATAAATTTGCATGCAGGTATGAAAAGTTCAAAGATTGGCATTTTATTCCCAAGTTCCCCTGGAATTCGGAATTTTCCGCAAATTAAAATATTTGATCATCACTTGTAAGAGGATCTCCAACCAATCTCTATTTTGGAGGAAATCTCCAAAATAGAGTATGGGTTGGTGCTCCAACCCAACTCCAAATGCAATCTCCATCTTGGAGATTCCAACAGTGATCCTCCATTTTTTTATTTTTAGGATCACTGTTCATTTGAAGATCAATATGGAGATTCCACCGAATTACTAAAATGATATCATAACAATTGCAAAATAGTCTTTTTGTATTTTTATGTATTCGTTTTGATCCATTTTATATTATTATATTTCAAATTATTTAATTAATTAATTTTAATGTTAAATAATTTTTATACTTAGTTAATTTATTTAAATTGTTTTATTATTTTCATGATTTAAATATAAGTCTATTGTTTATAATAATCATGAAATGGAAATAATAAACAAGATAATGATCACAAAAATTAATAACATATTATTTTAAATAAATTGAGTTTAATACATGTTTTATTGTATTATGTTTATCGAATTAATTAAGTTCGGTTATATAATACATTATGTACTTATATAATTATATTTGTGTTTTTGAAAACGAAAAAAAAAATGAAATGAAATATTTTGTAATATTTTTTAGAGGATATAGGTTGGAGAAGGTTTTTAAAAATAGATAACATAGATCTCTATTTTAGAGGATAGAGGACGAAAAACAGAAGATATGGATTGGAGATGGTCTAAAAAAGAAAAAAACGAGAAAAATGGTAATATTCAAGAAAAGGAGATCCAATGCAAGGATTCGGATTGTAACAAGACAAGTACACCTAAGATCGAGCCATCTTCCCAAAGCAAGATCTGTTGCGTACAGTAATTGCATTGCATGGTCACACCATGATTTATACGATTTCAATCTATATTGTTGTACCATGTACTTTGGTTCCATATGTGGTTTTATAAATTTTTGTGCTATTTAATTTTTTCTGGTTCGAATCGTGTAAGATGCCAGATATTAAATAATAATTGAATGTTATGGGAAAAAGCTGAAAGCCAGCATGCACCACAACCCGTGAAGCCACAATTGAGGTAATAGCTTCGTTTATAAATACAAATAAATATAAAAAAAAAAAAATCAACCAAAAAGTATTAGAATTTGTCTATAAATTGTGGAGACTCGTATACTTGTTTTCTTCATCTCAAGCATACTCTTCAATTCTGCATAAAGGATTTCAGGTAATTTTTATCAACCACGTTGGTATGATAAGAATTTTACGTACGATAATAATTTTTGTTGGTATTGTTATTATTAACATGATTATTATATTATGCATGTCATAATTATATCAAAAGTTTTATTTTGTTTCAGCTGGAAAAATGAATCCTTCACTGGCACCGGAGCAGCATAAGGACCTAGAAATATTAGTTTGGTGGGATATGTTCGACTGTCCGCTCCCCACAGGGTGCAATCCGTGCCGGATAAAAGATAACATAGAGTCGTCATTGCGGCGGTTGAATTATAGCGGCCCGATTTCAATATCTGCTTATGGAGAATTGGATAACATGGGCGACGAGGCCCTTCATTCACTACAGAGCAGCGGTGTAAAAATGATTGATATCCCTAGTGGTATGTATGTCGATCGGGTTTGATTTGAGAATTTACTTCCATTTTAATATTATTTATTCTTGTTATTTGATGAGGTGGTAAAGGTTTCGCCAAGCACATGATTCTCATTCCCGATATGCTAATTTGGGGGCTTCGGTCACGGAAGCTAGCAAACCACCTGTTGATCTCCGGAGACGAGGTTTTTGCATATCCGATGCACCAACTGAAAGTGCGGAACTTCAACACTTTGTTGGCGCATCCGAATCCGCAACCATTACAAGCTGATGATTCTTCCCTTGTTTATGCCGCGGACACTGTGTGGCTATTCACCAGCTTACTAGATGGAGAGGCACCACTGTAGCTCACTAGATTGTTTGTTGGCACATCCGCATCCGAAATTCCAATGGCTATGGCTCTTGATTGTGTGTTTCTCTGTTTTTCTGAACTTCTTGTTTAGTCTGTGTACTGTGATGCGGGTGAAAACATGCATGCACTTATTATCTTTACTTATCATATGTATAAAAATATTATTCCAGTGCGTTACTGTTCTCCTTCATCCACCACTAGAATGATATATTGTCCACATGCTTTTCCCACTTGGAACATATAATCTCGTGGAAGGATCTCTACCAATTGAAAAGACAGACTATATGCTAAGTTGGCCTAAGTATGCTATTTGTATCGACTTTGATTGAGTGATATAATTTATTTCATGTATCAGAATGAAGTATCACTGTTAGAAATCATACCTATCCAGATGAGAGAATGAAACGGAGGCAATATTCCTCTCCAGCCACGTAATTTCAAAAGTTCAAAACTATGCAGTTTAGAGTTATAAAGTCTCTGAAATGAATATGGATGTCAAGCAGAAACTATTGTGAAATTTAACCATGTAAAAATCTCTATACATTTTAAAGATCGGGACTCAACCACGAAATAGTTCAAATAAAATTAAACAAAAAGAACTCTTTCCCAAGATACAATTGAAAATATCCCACTAAGTCGAAAACGAAAAGATTCGCATAATGCCTAAACATATTCTACTGAAGAAGGATAGCATGCGGGTAAAATGGATGCATGAGATCCAATTATGGTTTGGTAGTGTTTGGGAATGGAATTGGAAGAAAGGTGAGTGTCCTTTGATTAAACAAATTCTGAGAATTCGAGATGTTCTTCTACTTAGACAACCCTCGGCTCACAGTGCAGGGAAGCTGTTCGAGTTGGTTCGGATGTCATGTGGTCTTGCTCGAGATTATGAATTCTTTTTTTCAAAAAGGACGACGGCCATGGAAACCTATCATTTGGAAACATTGCAACTCCCCAAACATCATTTTGCCATGTGGTTGTTTGTACACGGTAAATTCCTGACTAAAGATAGACAATTCTATATTGAGAACAAGATGTCTGTACTTTGTAATAACAATGAGGAATCAGCTGATCATCTATTCTTTGCTTGTGTTGTGTCGAAGAGAATCTGGAATGGTATCAAAGAATGGCTAGGCATGCGTAAAATCATGGGATCTGCAACATGCGTTCTGAAGCTTTCTGAGGTGTCTACAGAGGTAATTATGCATTGTCTAAGTTCAGTTGCAGTGGCATCACGTGTCTACAACATTTGGAATGCATGCAATCAAGCTATTTTTGAAGAAGAAATGTCGTGTTCTGAGGATATCATTATGAAAATCAAGATTCTTACTCTTCGATGTTCGCCAAATCATCTGGACATAGACTTTTATTGTATTGTTATTATTATTATTATTTATGTTTGTGTGTGGATATGATCATCTTTGCTTGTTTCTATAACCGAGGTATGCCTCGTGTCATTGGTGATGGTATCATTGGTTCTATTAGTTCGATATTTGTTATCTTCTAGGGATGCCCGGTGTATTTGTATGTAACTTTTTTTACCTTATTTTAATTAATGTTGTACATTAAAAAAACGAACTGAAATGATAAAAAAATCCAATCAAAACTTCAATTCGATTGAGTTAGATACAAGTTCGAATCACCATATTTTAGGCTTGAACTGTTGAACATGGTTCGAACAATTATTTACACTTAGCTCAACCCAATTGAGCTTGAATTTCAAACTAGCCAAATTGAGCACAAACAAGGCATAAAGATCAAAATTGATTCTATTAAACAAAGCAATACAATTTTTCCAACATGGTTCAAATATCTTAGTATAAAGACAACAACATTACTACAGTCACCATAACGTAACCATCTAGTACCCTCCTTGGTTGGAACTTCATTGGTTGCCCAAAGCAAGCTCATGCCAAGTATCTGTCTCAACTTGTTGAGTCTCCTGATCTAAGAACACAACCAAATACAACATACACAAAAGTAAATCAATTTTGGATATCACGTAATAAAGTGATGGCGTGAGAAAAACATTATATTATTCACTTAAAGAAAACATAAATTTGCACGCAGCCATGCAGGTATGAAGAGTTCAAAGTTTGGCATTTTATTCCCAAGTCCCCCTGGAATTCGGAATTTTCCCCAGATTAAATCTTTGATCATCATTTGTAAGAAGAAAAAAAGGAAAATGATATATTTCCGCATTAACATTCAAGAAAAGGAGATCCAATTCAAGGATTTGGATTGTAACAAGACAAAAGTACACCTAATTTGTGTTAGACATTCACATTTTAATCATATAATGAGTCATGCCCCAGAACTACAAAACCATGGTAAAAACAGCAGAGGCTATACAGCTAGGATGATAAACCTGCAATAAAAACTACAGCATTATTCAGAAGTAACTCAAAACAAACAACAGACAATGATTTGTAAGTCAAATTCTCAGTTATGACTAAGGTCTATATAACTTTAACAATAACTAACTTAACCAACGAATTTCCGCATAAAAAAGCATCTACTACTCACGGATGTGCCCACATAAAATTCAAATTAAATGTGTGACAATAATGCTTTAGTTTTGGGCTCAAGCTGATCTAAATCAAATTGAATGAACTAACAATTACCCGTTTTTTTCAGTAGTTCGTTTATATTATAAATATACCAAGGTCACCAACCAAAAAACTTAAAGCCAGATAGTTGGCTCAATTTCCTCCTTGGACGTACTTTGACTAGAGGATATTGGTTTATGATTTAACTCAATGCCCTAACGGAAGGTGCTAGATTGAACTGTGGCATTTAAGCTGACAAGAAACAAGAACAGTGACAAAAAATGGTGTTATTTGAAAAATACACACAAATACTATTCACCACTTGAAGCCTTGAACTCGTTCTAGTCATCCTACATTTCAAGCCCTTTTCGAAATGACTCGACCACCAACCATTCCATGTGACTTCCATCATCCTTTCATAGAGTCTATCCCAAATAAACTATACTAGAAACATGTTGACAAATGCAGATTCAATGGCAAAAACCGATTCAAGGACATACACTTCAAATTATAGTAATTTCCCTTTTAATATTAGCATCATTTCAAGGAAATTTATTCAAAATTTGAAAACAAACGTACTCGAATCCTCTGTGTCATCGGTCCTCGATGCAAGTACTGGAGGCAGAGGAAGATCTGAAGAGACAACGGAATCGAAAAAATACAAAAATCCTCATTACATTATACTCAAAAGGGTATGAACGTTTTAAACAACAAAATTCAAAATTTATCCAAACCGAAGTTCCAATAGAAGAATTACCATCATCAGGCAGAGTGTCTCTCATCCATTCCTCATCCACAATATCAATCAGGACTCCCAAGCTTAATTCTGCCATTGTATGCTTCTTCCGTCCGAAATGAACAGCCGATAGCTTAAAATTAACAGTTGAGGTCCCAATCCACCTAAAGAAAGAGATTAATCCAAAGGTTCAACGGGAAAATCGAATGATGTGGAATGTAATTGAGCATAAATTTCCTCATCTCACCTTCGATACTTTGATTGAATGCTGAGAAATCAAATCAAACTCGCCTGAATGTTTGAAAGGTGGTGTAGCGTTGGGTTGGGCTTTATGGGTTTCGGGCTTTTGTCTGACGGACCTTTTATTCAATTATTCGAATAAAATGAGGTATATTTAAGGACCTTTAAATATTTTTCTAGAGTCTTAACTCATATTTACTTTATATTTTTGTAAAGTAATTTTTTTCTAAAATTTTGTTATGTCACAAGGTATCTAAAAATATATTTTTTCTAATATTTTAATATGCCGACGGTAAAATTCAATAAAAACATAAATTTTAATCGATTTTTAACGATTTTTTTACATTATTCATATCCTCTCAAAACACGCAGTCATTGCAATGGAATATGCTCCGGAGTGGGGTTGTGGTTATATTCTTTGTGATCTCTTTATACGTGTTTAGAAATTTCATGTTGATGTAGCCAAAAATTGTGATTATCTGAATTACTCTGCAAGTTCGTAAACGTTTCCAAATAGCTGGTGGAGAGAAATCTTTGTGGGTTCTCACCTGCGTCACAAACAAACGTCAGAAGCGTCGGGGTTTGCCCGATATAGACACTCGACGCTCATATCAGAAAATAATTTAAAGACGTTAATTGAGAGCTAAAAAGTTTAAGCTTAAAATCATACTCCCTTGAATAATGAGAATTCTTTCTTATTTATAGATTTTTTGGAAGTGTATAGTGGATTTGGGCTTTTATAATTAATTTGGACCTCAATAATAAATTGAATAATTAAATTGAGTCATTACAAATCACACGTGAATTCGGGTATGCTTCAACGGTGTTTCGATTTTATTTGTTTTCATAATTTTTTATATTTAACTAAAATATGAGGATGTCGAAATAATAATCATTGTCAGTACAGAGAGATGATGCAACGTTTTTAGTCAATTAAGTATTTAGGTCTCATAATTATAAGAGACAGTAGATATAGGATATTATTATTATTTCCATAAAACTACATAGTTAAAATTAATTTCTTAAGCTTTTGATATCCCATATAGCCAACCAGTCGAGTTCCACAGGAAGTATTTATTACTCATGTTCATTTATAGAAATAAAGGTCCCATTATTGATAAATTTAAGGTCAGAGACCAATTCCAACATCTTACATGGAGTCCAATTCATTCTCTACTCGAGAAATAAGTCACACGAGATGGAAAGGTCTGAGCAACCAAGCTCAGAGCATGACCACCTGATCCGAGCTCATTCAAATAATTAGGATGGTAAAATGAACAATCCTACTAATACAAAATATCTTGTTAAAACACATATAAATGAAAAATTCCAATGATATCGATACATTTAAAATTCATAATCTGCTAAAGATAAGGATTGACAAGTACAAATTTTGCTATGAATCCAGTGTTTCACCAGCTTGTCTTACTAAAAGTTATTCTCCTACATGATATCTAGCTCCTCCTAACTCTATAAAGACCAGGTATTTTTTATGGTTTTATACATTCAATTCACTTATTGCTATCACTAGCACTATTATTCTCACAAACTTTGTTTTGTCTTAGTACTGACTAAAGTATCGGAGGGGTTATGGGGGAAAAATTGTGACGCCTAAATTGTTTGTCAGTGCAGATATGTACCACCATTATGCTCGGCACATATCAACACTGCAGTTCAGCTCGCTCTATAGCAAATCAGCAAGGATTATATTGCCTCGCCAAACCAAATCATCAATTGGTGTCGAAAAAAAAAATTTTAAAAAAAAAAGAGGGAGTGAACCAATAAAATGAAAATCAAGGAAGCACCAGCCAAAATCTAAATCAAGGAAACAATTATCAAGAAAATCAAAAGAACAATCCACCTCCACCACCACCTCCCTTCGATATTTCACACCCAACTGATTACAGCCACAATGGAACAATTGTTGGCACAAAGAAGAGAAAACGAACCGCCCAAAATCCTCCCCTGAAGTGAAACGAAGTCACGAAACAGATGAGAAGACTGTGATAAGAGTTTCACCGTGTGCGCGATCCTCAGGGAAACACTCCCCCTCTGCCCCCTCGCGTTGTTCGTTTCTCAGTAGGTCCTAGCTACCGAGCTCCCCCAACACTTTAGGTTTCCCAATATAGGGGAGTACAATGGAAAAAGAGATCTAGAAAAGCACATTTCCTAATTTGATAATGATTTCTTGTTACACTAGTACGTCGACCCCATCAAGTGTCGGATCTTTCTCAATACTTTGGCAGGAGCAGCACAACAGTGGTTAACCTAATCGAATCAGGAAGAACATGGACATTCCAAGACTTCAGAAAAATCTTTCTGCACAGATTCTCAAGCAGAAAGAAGAAGCTGCTGACCGCTTTGGGTCTATTCGGCATGATACAAGAAGAGAAAGAAATTTTAAGGGATTATATATTACAGATTCAATGCTAGTGTGGTCGAAGTCCCTTCCACGACCACAGATTTATTGATTAGCACATTCATTCAGGGCTTAAAACCTGAGATATTTTTAAGTCACTGGTGAACGGACATTCCAAGACTAGCATAATCTTTCTGAACATATTCGCAAGCAACAAGAAGAAGCCACTGACCGCTTTGAGCCTATTCTGCATGAGACAACAAGAGAAAGAAAGCTCGATGGATTATATTCACAAATTCAATGCTAGGGTGGTCGAAGTCCCTTCCACGACCCCAAATTTACTGATTAGCACTTTCATCCAAGGCTTAAGACCTAGGGATATTTTTAAGTCACTGGTGAAAAATCCACCCACCAGTTTCAAAGACTTATTAACAAAAGCTAAAAATACATTAACATGAATGAGGCCCATACTTATAAAGTAGCTTGGATATTTTTTTATTATGGTAGCTTAGTTAATGTTTTTATTCCAATATGTTATTAACCAAATGGACTTGGGAGAATACAAGATGGAACCGTAGCCACTATCTTGTTTGGATTCACGAGGCATGATGTTAATCTGGTGGGATCGATAAATCTGCCTCTCTCTAAGAGGATGAGATACAAGGAAGACCCAAATTGTAAGTTTTATTGTTGTTTAAACACCTTCTTCTTATAATGTCATACTTGGCCATGGCCAATTTTATGATAGTAGCTTCTACACTTTACCAAAAGTAAATTTTCTGGTTGGAAGAGTAGTGGGAAAAGTTAGGGGTGATCAGATAATGGATCGGAAGTGCTCTAGCCTGCACAACGAGAATATGACCATTTGAATTTAATCGGGGAGGTTGCCCAAGTTACCACTAAAGAAGATTTTTAGAAAGTTTTCATAATTCCCCCATCCAATGGGGTCATGATTTTCAAAACTCTATTCGAGCCACTCTAGTGCCGGGCTACACAAATGTTTGGAGAAAAATAAAGACATCTTTTTTTCTGGTCGGCCTTCGATCTTATGGGGGTCGTACTATAAGTCATGTAACACATATTGAATGTGTTGGGTAATTGCCAACCGATGGTCCAAAATAAAAGACACTTTGGACCAGGAAAAGACACAATTATATGAGAACAACTAGAGGAACTACTGAAGGCTGGACACATTCAAGAGGTATGATTTCCAAGCTGGCTATCTAGTATTTTCTGGTACCTAAATCTTTGACAAAGCGGAGGATGTGTGTAGATTTTCAGGACCTCAACCGTGCTTGTCCAAGGACTAGACCCCCCTTCTTCGAATCGACCAGCTAGTTGACTCTACTGCAAGACATGAGCTCTTGTGTTTATTAGATTCTTACTAAGGATACAATCAAATCCATCTCACTGATCAGGACAATGATAAGGTGAATTTTATTACTTCATATGGAACATTATGCTATGTTGTCATGTTCTATCTCATAAATGATGTAGCTACTTATCAAAGGTTCATGGACAAAGTGTTCAAGAATCAGATCGGTCGGAATGTTGAAGTGTATGTGGATGACATATTGGTAAAGGCCAAGGCAACTGATAAGCTTATTGACGATTTATAAGAGACTTTCTCCACTCTTAGTAATTACAGAATAAATTTGAATATGATCAAGTGCATCTTTGGGGTTCAAACTAGAAAATTCTTGGGATACTTGATTACGCCGAGAGGTATCAAAGCTAACCCGGAAAAAATGCATGCTCTAGACACTATGAGATCTCCTTGGAATATTCATGAGGTGCAAAAGTTAACATGATGAATTGCAGACCTATCCAGATTCATTGCCCAAGCAGCTGATCAGAGCCTCCCATTCTTCAAGATTCTTTGGAAAGCCTCAAATTTTGAATGGAACACAGAAAGTGAACAGGATTTCAAGAGTTCAAATATTATTTGGTTGTAGCTCCCTTACCCAAGACACAAATAAATAGACTAGAGCACGCATAAATAAACTTAATAACATAATTAACTAGCAAAAACCAAATAACTTAATCATCTTACAATCCAAACGAAAATAGAACAATAATCTCAATCTTAAAACATTAACTTAACACAACCATGTCATACTAATACCCAAGAAATACGATAAACCAAATAAAACCTCCATTGGATCACCATAAAAAATACCCAACTACTCTAGCTATGGCCCCAGCCATCCAACCTAAAACCAGCCCCGTGCAATGAGGTATCCAATATGAAAACAAGAACGTGAGTGAAAATAGCATAATACGAGAATATATGAGTATACAAACCTATATGATGCATGTGAAATGAAATATGCTTGGATATCAAGAATCAAGTCTAGAGACGCCTAAGTGTGCAATATCTTATTTGTCATAGGCATATTTTAGCTCCCACACTAATCATCAAGATGTGTGCCTACAATTTCCAGGGTCATCAGAGATTGTGGGTCTCATCTGACATTGTAGATATCGATAGCCAACCATCCACAATGCAGAACAAGGCTAAGAGGCCCAAAAAACGAGGTATATCTCAAAGGATATCAGGTCAAATATGATATGTCATACATAATATGTCAAAGCATTAAAAACATGTATCATGTAACAAATAAATATGCATAATATATGTGTGTATACTTTCACTTGGATATCTCGGTCAACACATCACGTACTTCACTAAAACAATCTAACAGAAATTTTACTCGATTGAACCTATACAATACCAACATAATGAAATCACTATCATGTCAGATCCAGAATCACAAAACATGCTTCAGAGTCCTTTCTAATGATCCTTAAATCACCATTTAAGTTTTTAAGATTATACATGCATCAGTCGTTAGCTCGGTGATGATGTCTCGATCTGCGTGTCCTGGGTCACTGAAACCTTCTTGAGTCGACAATAGCTTTGCAGCTTCCCAACACTAAATTTCCCAAGAAGCTGGCTAGAAACCTAAGGTATATGACTAGAACTCGATAGAAATAGAAGCTGAGGGAAAGAGGTGTAGAAAATAAATGAAATCAGCTATTATTTATAAACTGTGTCCGAACTAGTTCAGAATATCCGAACTCAATCTTATATGCCATGTGTCATAATCTCATTCGTCTAGTTCAAACTTCTTATATGCCAAGAGCAATATAAAATCTTTGTGTATGGATCTTTTTGCTCGACGGGCAAGGGGTCGACATCTTTTTTATCTCACTTTGGGGAGAAAAAACAAGTTTAGCCATAAAATTGGATTTCAGAGCATCCAATAACTAAGCAGAGTATGAGGCCCTTTTGTTAGGGCTTAAAGTCACACAAATCATGGGAGTCTCCCTAGTCATTCTATACTCTAGCTCCCAACTTTTGATTCAACAAAGCAATGGGAAGTTCGATAAGAAACGACAAACCCTCAATCAAGCTAGGGAAGATTTTACCGAACTCATCATACAACACGTTTCCCGAACTAAAATTGAAAGCAAAGTTTATTGAGTATACAAGCATGAAAAAAATGAAGTGGGCATGAAAAAATGAATTTGAAATGAAACAAAAACAACTCAAAGTAGAGGAAATGAAAGCAAAAACTACCATAGCCAAAGTTCTATTAAACGAATAAGCAATCCTTTCGAAGGACACTTCCCAAATGACAGATGAGCAACTTATCATCCACGAAAGTCTATGTCAAAAGATTAGGGGAGATGAAATATTTAATCTTCAGTTATTGCAATTTTCAATTATTATAATTTTCAGTTAATGTAGTTTTCATTTCAATTAACGTAACTCTCCGGTCAATTAATACAGTCGTTGTAAAGTAGTCGCTAGAATATATTAATTTCAAATATGACCGTTGCAACTTTGAAATATAGTAAGAACATATTATTTGGTAAACACATGGACATGAATTCGTTTCCTCCAAAATGTCTCAATATTCCAGTAGCATCAACTTTAGCTCTACAAGTGAAAACGAAGACCAAGTTGAAGTTGATGATGAAGATTATAACGAAGATTATGATCCGGGGAAAGAGATAATGTCATTTATACTTCAACAAAGTCGACAAATAGTTGAAGAATATCAAATTAATAACGTGAATTCGACGAAAAAGAAGGTTCATCCAAAGAAATCGTTAACTCGAGCATGCGAGGCTCTTCAATGATTATTTTTCCACAAACCAGATGTATCCAGATCAAATATTTCGAAGATGGTTTCTCATGCAAAGAGAGTTATTCTTTCTCATAGTGAATGCACTTAAGAGTCGTTCATTGTATTTTCAGCAAAGAGACGAAGTTGGGAGAAGAAAATGTTTGTCACCACTACAAAAATTCACACATGTGATTCGTCAATTGGCTTATAGAGTTCCAGCAAACCATCTTGACGACTACCTACGCATGGATGATTCAACTCTCATCAAGTGTCTTTTCAAGTTTTGCGGAAATGTGGTAGAACTATTTGGTAATCAATATGTGAGAAGGTCGAATGCTGATGATGTTCAACGCCTTCTTCATATGCACGATGAGAGGTATGGCTTCCTTAGAATGTTGGGCAGCCTAAATTGCAAGCACTGAGAATGGAAAAATTTCCCAGTTGCTTGGAAATGCAAGTTTACAAGATGTCATGGTCGTGCTTGAAGTCGTCGCATCTCAAGACTTGTGGATATGACATGCATTCCTTGGTACCGTCGGCTTATGTAATTGTATAACGTATTGTACGAATCTTCCATTTCAATAACATTTTGCAAAGAAATGCCTCGGAGATTAATTTCACGGTCAACAAAACTAAATATATGAATGGATATTATCCAACAGATGGAATATATCTGGAATGAGCTACTTTCGTGAAGGCTTTTCCTTGCCCGGAGAATCTAGAGAGGAGTTTGTTAAGGAAAGACAAGAGGCTACAAGAAAATATGTTGAATGAGCGTTTGGGGTGCTCTAAGCTCGATGAGAAATTGTCAAATGCCAGCTCTTTATTGGTACAGAAAAAGTTAAAACATATTATGTTAGTATGCATTATTTTGCACAATATGATTGTTGAAGATAAAGGGGTCACGTGAAAAATTGGAACAATGATGAAAGTGACTAACCCGTATAGCTCGTCTAGAACTCAAATCGTGGATTTCACAATTATCTCCAGAAAAATTCCAAATACGTGGCAGTCGTATTCATCCCCAACTTCGTGTCAACTTAATTGAACATATTTGGTCAAAATAAATCTACAATCTTTAAATTAGTATTTTATTATTTCTCTTTAAGATTAATTTATATTTTTTTTCCAAATTTATGTAAGTGTAATTAATTTTTATACGTTACACTCATTCATTTCAAATTAATAATAAAATTTTAATTTTAAATAAATGATGATCATTAAATAAAAATCATTTAAATTATATAAATAAATTTGACATTGAATTTATTTAATATAAAATAAGAATAAAAATGAATAAATGTACATTGATATTATAAATAATAAGTATTAATGTTAAAATAAACTCGAGAGAATAAAAATGGTAATATAATATATATGCAGCAGGTAGATTTAGGGGTGATCACAGTGCGGTTTTGCGGTTTTTTTTATGAAAAAGTTCAAATCGAATTGCCATATGCGGCCGGTTAGTATTTTGAAAAATTAATCGCGGTTTTACATGAAAAATCAACCTTACGGATTTGAGTGGTTTCAAGCGGTTGCGGTCGGTTTGCGATTTTTTAATGAAAAATATTAGAACATTTAATCTAATTTATTTGAAAACAACAACGATATATTGTTTTCAAATATAAAATATAGTTCAAAGCATATAAAGATCAAAATAGATAAAAATAATAATCAAGATTCAAAACTAAGTTAATAATTTAACAACACAACACATTCACAACAAAAATGACATTTACACTATTATATCTTCTTTTTTTACTTTCAAACTTCAAACAAAATATTATAGCAAAAGAAATAAATACTTTAATAAGAGATTAATATTAAGAATAATTAAGAAAAAGATAAGTTTTATTTGTAACAAAAATAATTTTAAAAAGAGCTGGGATATAATTAATTATGACTTCTTTATTTTAATATGTTGTTTACAAATTATTATAATTCTAGGCCTAATATTATGGCAAGCAGTTTAGGCAGTGCGGTTTGGTGCAGTTCTTGACAAAAAAAATAACTGAACCGCGCATGCGGTGCGGTTTATGATTAGTATTTTTAAACACTGTTTTTATAAAATATTATGAAAAACGTTGCGTGCAATTTGGTTTGAGCGGCTCGAACAGCTAATAAAAAAATTTGATCACTCCTAGATAGACTTCAGGATTTTTTATAAGGTGATAAATATTATAACGTAAACTAAAGCTGATGTCTTATATGGAAGGTTATTTGAAAATATCAAACTCCGGTCTGCATCTTTCCCTACGCCCATGGCAATGGCTCTGAGAACAACTCTTGCTCGATGCTTCTTCCTCACCACTCATTCATATCTTCGTTCGATAACCAGCACTTCACCGGCTATGTTCTCCCTCTCCTCCGCTGCCTTCTCGTGCCTTCTTCCGGCAAGAGGATTTTGCAATCCTTGCGAAACACCTACGCCCAAGCAACGTAGCTCCAAATTGGTGAACTTCTCCCTGCCCTCCGACTCCGACTCCGACTCTGATTCCGAGATCGCAGCCAAAAAGGCTGCGACGAAAGAAGTCGACAGATCCAAGCTTCCACCGCCCTACAACCCGTTCAACAAGAAACCCGCCATTGAAGAACCCGAGGACCCGAAGAATCTCCAGGAAGTTTTCGCCAAAATACGCGAAGATGGCCTAATGAACAGTGCAGTCAAGATGTTCGACGGATTGTCCCAAGATGGGCTAACCCACGAAGCCCTGGAGCTCTTCTCGCAGATCAAGGATAAAGGGCAGATGCCGGACGTAGTGGCACACACGGCGGTGATGGAAGCCTACGTAAACGCCGGCCAGCCAAAAGAAGCCCACAAGGTGTACCTAAGAATGCTGGCTAGTGGAGTGCTTCCTAATGCATATACCTACAGGGTGGTGATCAAGGGATTGGCGGAAAGTGGGGACGTGAAGATGGTGAAGGAGGCGAAGAAATACGTGGAGGAGATGGTTGGCCGGGGAATGCGCCCGAATTCGGCGACTTGTGTGATGGTTTTCGAAGGACTGACGAAGGTTGGATTGGAGGACGAAGGCGCGGGAATGCTGGATATGTTGAAGGAAAAGGGTGTGGCGCCAGCAGAAGATAAAACTCGGGATGCATTGAAGAATAAGAGGGGGCCTGTCTATCGGAAGTTTATGAGTGTCTTGTATGGGAAGTAGATTTTGGTTCTGTGGAAAACGACTATTTTCTCATATTAATTTTGAAGTAAAAATTACACCTTGGATTTGAACTCAGTCTAACTTGAAAATTTAAGTTAATTAGAATTCCATAATTTCAATAAGAAATCTTTTGATATTTAAACCGACTCGACTCGACTCAAATAACTCACAAGCTGATTCGACTCATTTGCACCACAATCGGGCTGTAACCTATAGCCATATAGCAAATGAATCACTAAGATTTCAATTGTGCGCGCATGAAAAGGAACTTCAATACCATTGAAAAAAGCTCAAAATGATGCAAGTCTGAAATGTGAAATGTGAAATGTGAAATGCAGTTTTATTACCCACTGAGATGGCAACTATTAGCAAATCTTTCAAACATACTTTAATCAATAAAACATCAGTGTGGTTGAACAGTATATAAAAGGTCCCAACATTAATAAAACATCAGAGTGGTAGAACAGTACATAAAAGGTCCCAACATTGATTTCCTAAACTTGAACGTATCATCTCCAGCTACCCAAAATCATCACCTGCATGGTAATTGGCTCCCCTATTGGGAGATGGGAAACAAGGGACACGGAGAAACGCTACAACTAAATGATCTGTGCATCTCGCCAAATGAAAAGTGAATAAATTGCCACAACGATACAATGAGATTGAAGCATCCAAATTCAGCTCAAGGTTTTTTTTTCTTCCTCCAAAAACGCCTTCAATGTTCTCTGCCAAGAAGCCAACCAACTAATGACTTTTTTTGGGGAGTGGCAAGAAGCCAACCAACTAATGACTTTGTTTTGGGAATGGCAAGAAATGTTCACCTGCTCAGAAGTAATCTTAGGTATTTGACGCCAGCAGGATCAATAATCATTTTTGCTGGGGCATTCTGATGCTCTGTGGCCAGAGCGTCCACAGTTGAAACAAGCACCTCCGAAGCCCGCTCTGTCAAATACATATGAATCCGTGTCAAATAGTGGTAAAAAGATAAAAGAATGTGTACATATATATAGGTTTCTGTTTGAAGATTCCGGTTCTTTCAACTCTGCATCGTCTTCTTCGCTTCTAACAATGTACAAAGAATTATAATTTGAGGAAATATACCTATCCCGGTTTCCAAACGATGGTGAGGATGGTGAGCGGCTTGATCGTCTATCATTAATTAACCAATCACTCCCACTGCTGCTTCTCGAGTTCCTAGACCAGCTATTTTCTGTCCTACCGCTGCTGCGACCACCTTTTCTGAAGCCATTCTCAAAATTATCATTATCCAACCAATCACGTGAAGATCTAACGCCGCCTCTCGAGTCCCTCGTTCCTCTTTGTGGGCGCCTCTCACTGTTTGAAAATTTGCCATAATAATCACTTGGAGGTCCATCATCTTGCAAAGGAGGCAACTACAATGGAACAAGGCAAAAACAGAGATGAGAATTCAACATCAGCATAAACAGATGCTGAACACGCACATCATATAAAACAATGACATGATAATCATAGTAATTAGTAAGAACTATGATATATGGTAGGCCAAATAAGAGCATACCTTGGTGATTTTCGTGATAGGTGTTTCCAGGTGGTAGCTCCTTATTTAGTAACTCTTTCGCAATCTCCTCTGGGAGATCAAAAACTGCTCCTTGAACCTGACAGCATGTTGAGATAATTAATGAAATATTATATCACTTTATTCATAAAATACAGCAAAAAGAAGACTTTAATATTATTAATACTCACCCTTTCATCTGCAATGAGGTGTATTTTTCCAATTTCGTCAGCAGCGGAAGAATAAACATCAGAAAGAAACCCGGTTAGTGATCTGGCAGACATGTATCCTCGAGAATAACCAGTTTCGCGAGTCAACTGTAACGTAACCAAACCCTGAAGTGCAAACAAACAGTTCTAGTTCAATCCTAGTAGAACAAGTAAAAGAAGCTTAAATAATAATTAACATCATAAAAAATTCCTAACTGGAACGAACTTAACCAAACCCATATTGATCAGTATATGGTCAGGGTAAGCAGAAAAGAAAACAATAATAGAATGAGCATAAATTAAAGGGTACAAGCAATTTTAAAAACCGGTCAAGCAGTTAAAAAAATTAAGAAACTGCGTGTGGGTTATAAAAACATTTGCCAATGTTTTATCACAGGGAAGCAACTATTCGGAAATTCAGCCAACAAATATGAAAACTTCCTGTAGTGTCTCTACCTGCTCATGAGTAATAAGAGAACGGGATGATGGAGGCTGGGAAAATCCACTTAAAGTTGCTAAAGCAGCAGCAAGAGCACCAACTCCTTTCTGTTCCATCAGTTTTAGTGCTGTGGGAATGAAGTACTCAATCGATTCAGGATGCACTACTCCGAGGGTAGATACCACTTGCTCAGCTGATGACTCCAAAACCTCTTGAATAGAAGGCGGACTGATTAACTCAAACTTGCACCCAACATCGCGCTCAAGAGATTTGACTGTCCTTCTCTGGCTACTAGTAAACATCAAAACAGCTGTACCTTCTTTTCCTGCACGCCCAGTTCGACCAGATCTGTGCACAAATGTTTCTGGATCGTTTGGAAGCTCATAATGGATAATCTGACAGGGTAAAAATGGAAAAAAACCAATAAACACCCATTAGTACCAACCACCAACCAAGTTCAGACACTAACTTAAAAGCACCTATAAATATTCCTCAAACTGTATTTCAACAGTATATACGGCAAGGCTTAATTTTTTCCCCTTAATTGGAGATAATTACATACTGACCCATCGCCACATTAAGTCCACCAATTTCAGCATCAATATCACAACATTTTTATTATATACCCCACTACAGCATTTGAAAGAACTCTGAAGCGTGTCTAAAGCATATTTATTTTTAAACTTACAAGGTCAACATTGGGTATATCAAGCCCACGAGCAGCAACGTCAGTAGCAACCAGCACTGTAAATTTTCCTTGCCTAAAACCATTTAGCGTTCTTTCTCTCTGGTGTTGAGAAATGTCGCCATGCAGTGCCTCTGACGGAATGCTATTAGTTAATGCCAAGGAGACTTCATCAGCATCTCGTTTGGTCTGCGTAAAAACAATAGCTTTTCCACCCCTGGCATAAACCTGGGAAGAAAAATTAAATCTATGGTTAGGAAGCTGCAGATATCCCCATGTAAGCATCCATCATTCAATAGACTACAGAGTACAACTCAACAATTAATCAAAAATAAACAAGCCTTGTTCAATGGGCTGTTAACTCCTACCGTCACAAGGTCACCGAGGATTGACCGCTTAGATGTTGCTGTAGTTGCTATAGCATACAACTTAATCCCTTCTGCCAACTTTTCCTCTCGGTCACCGACCTATCAGGAAAAAATGATCATGTGATTTGTCCCAATATTACAAGGATAATGCCTTCTCAGATGCAAACCAAAACAGGAAATCAAATGTATTTACTTTACCCAGGAATATAAAGGAAGTTGATGAAGAAATGAGAGATTACCAGATCAATGGTCAGAGGGTTGTTTAAAAACTTTCTTGCTAATTTCTTTACCCAGCCAGGCATGGTTGCCGAGAAAAGCATGCTCTGCCTCTCTGCAGGAAGTTTTTCTAGAATGACCTCAACATCTTCCTCAAATCCAACAGCAAGCATTTGATCGGCTTCATCGAGGACCAAATATTGAACTTCACCCAATTTCAGATTGTTGTTATTGATAAGATCAATTATTCTACCAGGGGTTCCAACCACAACATCAACACCGCGAGAAAGAGCACCTTCTTGGGTGACATATGAAACCCCTCCATAGATACAAACTGTGTTTAAATATGGTGCCGTCTCTTTAAATTCCTTCTCCACTTGCTTGGCCAATTCCCTAGTAGGTGCAAGAGCCAATACTTTCGGAAGCCTCCCACGTCTTCAACCAGTAAAAGAAACATTATTGTGGTCATAAAAAGGAAGTGAATTATATAATTTCAGGTAATATGTTTATGCAAAGTACCTCAAAATGCCTCTTTCTTGTTCCAGATCATCGAGTCCTTTGATTATCGGAATTCCAAATGCCAATGTTTTCCCTGTTCCAGTCTTCGCACGACCAATTATATCTCGACCTTCCAATGCTGGCACCAAAACAGCTCTCTAAATAAAAGTTAAGAGCATGCTTGGTTAGGCAATGTCTAGAAAAGCTTAAAACATCAAGATATATATTAATTGTAGCTAAAGGAACACAGCTTTGTGAAAAAGAGAAAATGCAAACGCTCATGTAAGCCTATAAAAGAATCACCAAAATTGGTAGGATAATGACAATGCAACTAGTATAACCAACTGAAGTACCATTACTCACAGCCGTAAAACTAAACATAAACTTTCCAGATAACAGAATAAAAATTAAAAAAACCCAACAAAAAAATCGTGAAACTTTAAAGAAACTCTGAAAAGAAGCTAGATAATATAAAAACAATACCTGAATTGGGAAAAGCTGAGAAATCCCACGCTTTTGGAGCGTCTCCACAAGCCGCGCAGGCAAACCCAGTTTCGAAACATCAAGCTCACCCACTCCCCCACCTTCATTCCCATCCAATCCACCTTCATCCTCTTCGTACTCGCTCTCGCTGACAACGCCCCTGCCGAACTCGCCAAATCCCTTGAACGCTTCCTCACTCAGAACGGAAGAATTCGGAATGGCAACAGCTGGAGTAACAAAGGAATTGGAAGCTCCCGCAACCGTCTTGAGACGAACGGCGGGAGAAAAGACTCTAACTGGGCTCTCAGCAGTGGAGAAACGGAGACATAACGGTGGGGCTGAAAAGGGAAGCTTGGAGTGGTCGAGGGAGGAGTTGGTTTGGTATATGGAGGAAACTCCGATGGTGGAAGACGAGTAAGCCGCCATGGAAGGCTGTGGAGATAGGGAGAGGGGATAAGGGAGAGGTTTTGGTTTGTATGGTACTCTCAACTTCCACCTCGCTCTGGGGAGGGGCGCGATATTTATCTTTCTTCTTTCGAGTTGAGGGTTTTGATTTTGCTTTGGATTTTTATGGAATAATAATATCTACCATTTTTTATTAAACTAATTTTGTAAAAAAATTAAACCAGGAAATCATAGTTTTTTTTTTCCTTTTCAAAAAAAAAAAACTCATTTTTTTCTTTATTCCATATCCATCTAAATCTTTGTTTTAACTTCGCATATTTCTAAAATTTTCAAAAACATCATAATTCTTATTATTTTGGTACGTGGCATTGTTATACTTATCGAGCCTGTTCTTGAAGGCATATAGCCCCAAGACATATACAGTTATGCAAGGTTTTCAGCCTATATATCATGCACAATGATCTTCTTCTTTTTTATATATAAATGGTCCATCATGCTTCCGTATAATAAATTGAACAGTTTACTTTTTGACCGGAGTACCGTCGGGTTATATCCATCGAATTTTACAGACTGATCCTCACAGTCAAACCACATAATCGCAACCGATGGTTTCTGACGCAGATTCCTTCAACAACACTTAGCACAACCATGTTTCGTTTCCTACCTCAGAATGTAGAGTAAAGTAGTACAATTTGAAACTAATACATGAGAGGGGCAAAAGCCTTGGACTTTTTATTCAACATAACAAATTATTATTACATAGTAACCTCTTGTAGAGGATGGGGAACTTATTTAGCTACTTATAGTAGCCATAACTAAAAGAGAAAATATTACAATGTTTTGAAAGAAAAAGAAGAGGTTGAATGATGTCTTCATCTTCCTTCTGTATTCTTATTTATAGAAGCCCCTTACGGATTTGTTTTTCAGAATTCAAACTCTTGCCATAATGTTAATGCCTTCCAGCTGTGATTGACACTATCTTTTGAGTGGGTCGAGTGTGTGGTTGAGTGGTCCCTCCACTTTTTTGAATTGTCTTTTTCCTAGATTATTAATCTAGAAACCACTTGTTCATCTAGTTTTATCTCCTGGCATAAATAGTAGATATGGATCTGGATCATATCAGCTGAGATTTCATTACCTGCTTCTTTCAGAAGTTTGTATAGATCTTTGAAAATCACCAGTTGCTTTCTTGTTGCCTTAATCCGTATTTTGGAAACCTTGAGATATGTATGATACATTTTCTTGGGTTCCAAACTTCGTTTTAATTCTTGTGTGATTTTTTTGTTCCCGTTTACTTTA